>NC_057809.1:534735627-534998321 GCF_018294505.1 Triticum aestivum | reverse complement strand
CAGTGCATTCTTATTCACAGAATTGCCATCATTTTGAATTGTTAATAACTAAATATGCATGCATCCAAATTAATCAAACAATACATGTAAAATGCTTAGAATTTTATCTAGTTTCACAATATCGAACTTTCATCCATGTTAAAATATTTAAACTTGCTGTTTGCATTATTTCTGCACATACGTCATGTTAAAATGGTTTAATTCATAACTAAATAACCGTATCTCTGTTTTAATTAAACTTTATATGTAAATGTCCATTTTTGCTCTGTTCATGTTATTTTGCACACTCAGCGCTCACTCAGGCCAAGTCCTCCTGGGCCGCTGCAGGTTGCTGCAATTCGGCCCGTGCATTTTTTTCCAGTCTGTGTATTTTAGCATTTTCGAGTGCATTCTTATTCACAGAATTGCCATCATTTTGAATTGTTAATAACTAAATATGCATGCATCCAAATTAATCAAACAATACATGTAAACTGCTTAGAATTTTATCTAGTTTCACAATATCCAACTTTCATCCATGTTAAAATATTTAAACTTGTTGTTTGCATTATTTCTGCACATACGTCATGTTAAAATGGTTTAATTCATAACTAAATAACTGTATCTCCGTTTTAATTAAACTTTATATGTAAATGTCCATTTTTGCTTGTTCCTGTTATTTTGCACACTCAGCGCTCACTCGGGCCAAGTCCTCCTGGCCGCTGCAGGTTGCTGCAATCCGGCCCGTGCATTTTTTTCCAGTCTGTGTATTTTTAGCATTTTCCAGTGCATTCTTATTCACAGAATTGCCATCATTTTGAATTGTTAATAACTAAATATGCATGCATCCAAATTAATCAAACAATACATGTAAATGCTTAGAATTTTATCTAGTTTCACAATATCCAACTTTCATCCATGTTAAAATATTTAAACTTGTTGTTTGCATTATTTCTGCACATACGTCATGTTAAAATGGTTTAATTCATAACTAAATAACCGTATCTCCGTTTTAATTAAACTTTATAATGTAAATGTCATTTTTGCTATGTCTAGTTATTTTGCACACTCAGCGCTCAACGAGGGCAAGTCCTCCTGGGCCGCTGCAGGTTGCTGCAATCCGGCCGTGCATTTTTTTCCAGTCTGTGTATTTTAGCATTTTCCAGTGCATTCTTATTCACAGAATTGCCATCATTTTGGAATTGTTAATAACTAAATATGCATGCATCCAAATTAATCAAAACAATACATGTAAAATGCTTAGAATTTTATCTAGTTTCACAATATCCAACTTTCATCCATGTTAAAATATTTAAACTTGCTGTTTGCATTATTTCTGCACATACGTCATGTTAAAATGGTTTAATTCATAACTAAATAACCGTATCTCCATTTTAATTAAACTTTTATATGTAAATGTCCATTTTTTGCTCTGTTCCTGTTATTTGCACACTCAGCGCTCAACTATCGGGCCAAGTCCTCCTGGGGCCGCTGCAGTTGCTGCAATCCGGCCCGTGCATTTTTTTCCAGTCTGTGTATTTTAGCATTTTCTAGTGCATTCTTATTCACAGAATTGCCATCATTTTGAATTGTTAATTAACTAAATATGCATGCATCCAAATTAATCAAACAATACATGTAAAATGCTTAGAATTTTATCTAGTTTCACAATATCCAACTTTCATCCATGTTAAAATATTTAAACTTGTTGTTTGCATTATTTCTGCACATACGTCATGTTAAAATGGTTTAATTTCATAACTAAATAACCGTATCTCCGTTTTAATTAAACTTTATAATGTAAATGTCCATTTTTGCTCTGTTCCTGTTATTTTGCACACTCCAGCGCTCACTCGGGCCAAGTCCTTCCCTGGGCCGCTGCAGGTTGCTGCAATCTGGCCCGTGCATTTTTTTTCCCAGTCTGTGTATTTTAGCATTTTCCAGTGCATTCCTTATTCACAGAATTGCCATCATTTTGAATTGTTAATAACTAATATGCATGCATCCAAATTAATCAAACAAACATGTAAAATGCTTAGAATTTTATCTAGTTTCACAATATCCAACTTTCATCCATGTTAAAATATTTAAACTTGTTGTTTGCATTATTTCTGCACATACGTCATGTTAAAATGGTTTAATTCATAACTAAAATAACGTATCTCCGTTTTAATTAAACTTTATATGTAAATGTCCATTTTTGCTCTGTTTCCTGTTATTTTGCACACTCAGCGCTCACTCGGGCCAAAGTCCTCCTGGGCCGCTGCAGGTTGCTGCAATCCGGCCCGTGCATTTTTTTCCAGTCTGTGTATTTTAGCATTTTCCAGTGCATTCTTATTCACAGAATTGCCATCATTTTTGAATTGTTAATAACTAAATATGCATGCATCCAAATTAATCAAACAATACATGTAAAATGCTTAGAATTTATCTAGTTTCACAATATCCAACTTTTCATCCATGTTAAAATATTAAACTTGCTGTTTGCATTATTTCTGCACATACGTCATGTTAAAAATGGTTTAATTCATAACTAAATAACCGTATCTCCATTTTAATTAAACTTTATATGTAAATGTCCATTTTTGCTCTGTTCCTATATTTTGCACACTCAGCGCTCACTCGGCCAAGTCCTCCTGGGCGCTGCAGGTTGCTGCAATCCGGCCCGTGCATTTTTTTTCCAGTCTGTGTATTTTAGCATTTTCCAGTGCATTCTTATTCACAGAATTGCCATCATTTTGAATTGTTAATAACTAAATATGCATGCATCCAAATTAATCAAACAATACATGTAAAATGCTTAGAATTTTATCTAGTTTCACAATATCCAACTTTCATCCATGTTAAAATATTTAAACTTGCTGTTGCATTATTTCTGCACATACGTCATGTTAAAATGGTTTAATTCATAACTAAATAACGTATCTCCGTTTTAATTAAACTTTATAATGTAAATGTCCATTTTTGCTCTGTTCCTGTTATTTTGCACACTCAGCGCTCACTCGGGCCAAGTCCTCCTGGGCCGCTGCAGGTTGCCTGCAATCCGGCCCGTGCATTTTTTTCCAGTCTGTGTATTTTAGCATTTTCCAGTGCATTCTTATTCACAGAATTGCCATCATTTTGAATTGTTAATAACTAAATATGCATGCATCCAAATTAATCAAACAATACATGTAAATGCTTAGAATTTTATCTAGTTTCACAATATCCAACTTTCAATCCATGTTAAAATATTTAAACTTGTTGTTTGCATTATTTCTGCACATACGTCATGTTAAAATGGTTTAATTCATAACTAAATAACCGTATCTCCGTTTTAATTAAACTTTATATGTAAATGTCCATTTTGCTCTGTTCCTGTTATTTTGCACACTCAGCGCTCACTCGGGCCCAAGTCCTCCTGGGCCGCTGCAGGTTGCTGCAATCCGGGCCCGTGCATTTTTTTCCAGTCTGTGTATTTTAGCATTTTCCAGTGCATTCTTATTCACAGAATTGCCATCATTTTGAATTGTTAATAACTAAATATGCATGCATCCAAATTAATCAAACAATACATGTAAAATGCTTAGAATTTTATCTAGTTTCACAATATCCAACTTTCATCCATGTTAAAATATTTAAACTTGCTGTTTGCATTATTTCTGCACATACGTCATGTTAAAATGGTTTAATTCATAACTAAATAACCGTATCTCCGTTTTAATTAAACTTATATGTAAATGTCCATTTTTGCTCCTGTTCCTGTTATTTTGCACACTCAGCGCTCACTCGGGCCAAGTCCTCCTGGGCCGCTGCAGGTTGCTGCAATCCGGCCCGTGCATTTTTTTTCCAGTCTGTGTATTTTAGCATTTTCCAGTGCATTCTTATTCACAGAATTGCCATCATTTTGAATTGTTAATAACTAAATATGCATGCATCCAAATTAATCAAACAATACATGTAAAATGCTTAGAATTTTATCTAGTTTCACAATATCCAACTTTCATCCATGTTAAAATATTTAAACTTGCTGTTTGCATTATTTCTGCACATACGTCATGTTAAAATGGTTTAATTCATAACTAAATAACCGTATCTCCGTTTTAATTAAACTTTATATGTAAATGTCCATTTTTGCTCTGTTCCTGTTATTTTGCACACTCAGCGCTCACTCGGGCCAAGTCCTCCTGGGCCGCTGCAGGTTGCTGCAATCCGGCCCGTGCATTTTTTTCCAGTCTGTGTATTTTAGCATTTTCCAGTGCATTCTTATTCACAGAATTGCCATCATTTTGAATTGTTAATAACTAAATATGCATGCATCCAAATTAATCAAACAATACATGTAAAATGCTTAGAATTTTATCTAGTTTCACAATATCCAACTTTCATCCATGTTAAAATATTTAAACTTGCTGTTTGCATTATTTCTGCACATACGTCATGTTAAAATGGTTTAATTCATAACTAAATAACCGTATCTCCGTTTTAATTAAACTTTATATGTAAATGTCCATTTTTGCTCTGTTCCTGTTATTTTGCACACTCAGCGCTCACTCGGCCAAGTCCTCCTGGGCCGCTGCAGGTTGCTGCAATCCGGCCCGTGCATTTTTTTCCAGTCTGTGTATTTTAGCATTTTCCAGTGCATTCTTATTCACAGAATTGCCATCATTTTGAATTGTTAATAACTAAATATGCATGCATCCAAATTAATCAAACAATACATGTAAAATGCTTAGAATTTTATCTAGTTTCACAATATCCAACTTTCATCCATGTTAAAATATTTAAACTTGTTGTTTGCATTATTTCTGCACATACGTCATGTTAAAATGGTTTAATTCATAACTAAATAACCGTATCTCCGTTTTAATTAAACTTTATATGTAAATGTCCATTTTTGCTCTGTTCCTGTTATTTTGCACACTCAGCGCTCACTCGGGCCAAGTCCTCCTGGGCCGCTGCAGGTTGCTGCAATCCGGCCCGTGCATTTTTTTTCAGTCTGTGTATTTTAGCATTTTCCAGTGCATTCTTATTCACAGAATTGCCATCATTTTGAATTGTTAATAACTAAATATGCATGCATCCAAATTAATCAAACAATACATGTAAAATGCTTAGAAATTTTATCTAGTTTCACAATATCCAACTTTCATCCATGTTAAATATTTTAAACTTGTTGTTTGCATTATTTCTGCACATACGTCATGTTAAAATGGTTTAATTCATAACTAAATAACCGTATCTCCGTTTTAATTAAACTTTATATGTAAATGTCCATTTTTGCTCTGTTCCTGTTATTTTGCACACTCAGCGCTCACTCGGGCCAAGTCCTCCTGGGCCGCTGCAGGTTGCTGCAATCCGGCCCGTGCATTTTTTTCCAGTCTGTGTATTTTAGCATTTTCCAGTGCATTCTTATTCACAGAATTGCCATCATTTTGAATTGTTAATAACTAAATATGCATGCATCCAAATTAATCAAACAATACATGTAAAATGCTTAGAATTTTATCTAGTTTCACAATATCCAACTTTCATCCATGTTAAAATATTTAAACTTGCTGTTTGCATTATTTCTGCACATACGTCATGTTAAAATGGTTTAATTCATAACTAAATAACCGTATCTCCATTTTAATTAAACTTTATATGTAAATGTCCATTTTTGCTCTGTTCCTGTTATTTTGCACACTCAGCGCTCACTCGGGCCAAGTCCTCCTGGGCCGCTGCAGGTTGCTGCAATCCGGCCCGTGCATTTTTTTCCAGTCTGTGTATTTTAGCATTTTCCAGTGCATTCTTATTCACAGAATTGCCATCATTTTGAATTGTTAATAACTAAATATGCATGCATCCAAATTAATCAAACAATACATGTAAAATGCTTAGAATTTTATCTAGTTTCACAATATCCAACTTTCATCCATGTTAAAATATTTAAACTTGTTGTTTGCATTATTTCTGCACATACGTCATGTTAAAATGGTTTAATTCATAACTAAATAACCGTATCTCCGTTTTAATTAAACTTTATATGTAAATGTCCATTTTTGCTCTGTTCCTGTTATTTTTGCACACTCAGCGCTCACTCGGGCCAAGTCCTCCTGGGCCGCTGCAGGTTGCTGCAATCCGGCCCGTGCATTTTTTTTCCAGTCTGTGTATTTTAGCATTTTCCAGTGCATTCTTATTCACAGAATTGCCATCATTTTGAATTGTTAATAACTAAATATGCATGCATCCAAATTAATCAAACAATACATGTAAAATGCTTAGAATTTTATCTAGTTTCACAATATCCAACTTTCATCCATGTTAAAATATTTAAACTTGCTGTTTGCATTATTTCTGCACATACGTCATGTTAAAATGGTTTAATTCATAACTAAATAACCGTATCTCCGTTTTAATTAAACTTTATATGTAAATGTCCATTTTTGCTCTGTTCCTGTTATTTTGCACACTCAGCGCTCACTCGGGCCAAGTCCTCCTGGGCCGCTGCAGGTTGCTGCAATCCGGCCCGTGCATTTTTTTCCAGTCTGTGTATTTTAGCATTTTCCAGTGCATTCTTATTCACAGAATTGCCATCATTTTGAATTGTTAATAACTAAATATGCATGCATCCAAATTAATCAAACAATACATGTAAAATGCTTAGAATTTTATCTAGTTTCACAATATCCAACTTTCATCCATGTTAAAATATTTAAACTTGTGTTTGCATTATTTCTGCACATACGTCATGTTAAAATGGTTTAATTCATAACTAAATAACCGTATCTCCGTTTTAATTAAACTTTATATGTAAATGTCCATTTTTGCTCTGTTCCTGTTATTTTGCACACTCAGCGCTCACTCGGGCCAAGTCCTCCTGGGCCGCTGCAGGTTGCTGCAATCCGGCCCGTGCATTTTTTTCCAGTCTGTGTATTTTAGCATTTTCCAGTGCATTCTTATTCACAGAATTGCCATCATTTTGAATTGTTAATAACTAAATATGCATGCATCCAAATTAATCAAACAATACATGTAAAATGCTTAGAATTTTATCTAGTTTCACAATATCCAACTTTCATCCATGTTAAAATATTTAAACTTGCTGTTTGCATTATTTCTGCACATACGTCATGTTAAAATGGTTAATTCATAACTAAATAACCGTATCTCCGTTTTAATTAAACTTTATATGTAAATGTCCATTTTTGCTCTGTTCCTGTTATTTTGCACACTCAGCGCTCACTCGGGCCAAGTCCTCCTGGGCCGCTGCAGGTTGCTGCAATCCGGCCCGTGCATTTTTTTCCAGTCTGTGTATTTTAGCATTTTCCAGTGCATTCTTATTCACAGAATTGCCATCATTTTGAATTGTTAATAACTAAATATGCATGCATCCAAATTAATCAAACAATACATGTAAAATGCTTAGAATTTTATCTAGTTTCACAATATCCAACTTTCATCCATGTTAAAATATTTAAACTTGATGTTTGCATTATTTCTGCACATACGTCATGTTAAAATGGTTTAATTCATAACTAAATAACCGTATCTCCGTTTTAATTAAACTTTATATGTAAATGTCCATTTTTGCTCTGTTCCTTATTTTGCACACTCAGCGCTCACTCGGGCCAAGTCCTCCTGGGCCGCTGCAGGTTGCTGCAATCCGGCCCGTGCATTTTTTTCCAGTCTGTGTATTTTAGCATTTTCCAGTGCATTCTTATTCACAGAATTGCCATCATTTTGAATTGTTAATAACTAAATATGCATGCATCCAAATTAATCAAACAATACATGTAAAATGCTTAGAATTTTATCTAGTTTCACAATATCCAACTTTCATCCATGTTAAAATATTTAAACTTGTTGTTTGCATTATTTCTGCACATACGTCATGTTAAAATGGTTTAATTCATAACTAAATAACCGTATCTCCGTTTTAATTAAACTTTATATGTAAATGTCCATTTTTGCTCTGTTCCTGTTATTTTGCACACTCAGCGCTCACTCGGGCCAAGTCCTCCTGGGCCGCTGCAGGTTGCTGCAATCCGGCCCGTGCATTTTTTTCCAGTCTGTGTATTTTAGCATTTTCCAGTGCATTCTTATTCACAGAATTGCCATCATTTTGAATTGTTAATAACTAAATATGCATGCATCCAAATTAATCAAACAATACATGTAAAATGCTTAGAATTTTATCTAGTTTCACAATATCCAACTTTCATCCATGTTAAAATATTTAAACTTGTTGTTTGCATTATTTCTGCACATACGTCATGTTAAAATGGTTTAATTCATAACTAAATAACCGTATCTCCGTTTTAATTAAACTTTATATGTAAATGTCCATTTTTGCTCTGTTCCTGTTATTTTGCACACTCAGCGCTCACTCGGGCCAAGTCCTCCTGGGCCGCTGCAGGTTGCTGCAATCCGGCCCGTGCATTTTTTTTCCAGTCTGTGTATTTTAGCATTTTCCAGTGCATTCTTATTCACAGAATTGCCATCATTTTGAATTGTTAATAACTAAATATGCATGCATCCAAATTAATCAAACAATACATGTAAAATGCTTAGAATTTTATCTAGTTTCACAATATCCAACTTTCATCCATGTTAAAATATTTAAACTTGTTGTTTGCATTATTTCTGCACATACGTCATGTTAAAATGGTTTAATTCATAACTAAATAACCGTATCTCCGTTTTAATTAAACTTTATATGTAAATGTCCATTTTTGCTCTGTTCCTGTTATTTTGCACACTCAGCGCTCACTCGGGCCAAGTCCTCCTGGGCCGCTGCAGGTTGCTGCAATCCGGCCCGTGCATTTTTTTCCAGTCTGTGTATTTTAGCATTTTCCAGTGCATTCTTATTCACAGAATTGCCATCATTTTGAATTGTTAATAACTAAATATGCATGCATCCAAATTAATCAAACAATACATGTAAAATGCTTAGAATTTTATCTAGTTTCACAATATCCAACTTTCATCCATGTTAAAATATTTAAACTTGTGTTTGCATTATTTCTGCACATACGTCATGTTAAAATGGTTTAATTCATAACTAAATAACCGTATCTCCGTTTTAATTAAACTTTATATGTAAATGTCCATTTTTGCTCTGTTCCTGTTATTTTGCACACTCAGCGCTCACTCGGGCCAAGTCCTCCTGGGCCGCTGCAGGTTGCTGCAATCCGGCCCGTGCATTTTTTTTCCAGTCTGTGTATTTTAGCATTTTCCAGTGCATTCTTATTCACAGAATTGCCATCATTTTGAATTGTTA
The DNA here is from genome assembly GCF_018294505.1 of Triticum aestivum. Lineage (NCBI taxonomy): Eukaryota > Viridiplantae > Streptophyta > Magnoliopsida > Poales > Poaceae > Triticum > Triticum aestivum. The sequence continues at coordinate 534,989,098 of NC_057809.1, read as the reverse complement.
ATAACTAAATATGCATGCATCCAAATTAATCAAACAATACATGTAAAATGCTTAGAATTTTATCTAGTTTCACAATATCCAACTTTCATCCATGTTAAAATATTTAAACTTGCTGTTTGCATTATTTCTGCACATACGTCATGTTAAAATGGTTTAATTCATAACTAAATAACCGTATCTCCGTTTTAATTAAACTTTATATGTAAATGTCCATTTTTGCTCTGTTCCTGTTATTTTGCACACTCAGCGCTCACTCGGGCCAAGTCCTCCTGGGCCGCTGCAGGTTGCTGCAATCCGGCCCGTGCATTTTTTTCCAGTCTGTGTATTTTAGCATTTTCCAGTGCATTCTTATTCACAGAATTGCCATCATTTTGAATTGTTAATAACTAAATATGCATGCATCCAAATTAATCAAACAATACATGTAAAATGCTTAGAATTTTATCTAGTTTCACAATATCCAACTTTCATCCATGTTAAAATATTTAAACTTGTTGTTTGCATTATTTCTGCACATACGTCATGTTAAAATGGTTTAATTCATAACTAAATAACCGTATCTCCGTTTTAATTAAACTTTATATGTAAATGTCCATTTTTGCTCTGTTCCTGTTATTTTGCACACTCAGCGCTCACTCGGGCCAAGTCCTCCTGGGCCGCTGCAGGTTGCTGCAATCCGGCCCGTGCATTTTTTTCCAGTCTGTGTATTTTAGCATTTTCCAGTGCATTCTTATTCACAGAATTGCCATCATTTTGAATTGTTAATAACTAAATATGCATGCATCCAAATTAATCAAACAATACATGTAAAATGCTTAGAATTTTATCTAGTTTCACAATATCCAACTTTCATCCATGTTAAAATATTTAAACTTGTTGTTTGCATTATTTCTGCACATACGTCATGTTAAAATGGTTTAATTCATAACTAAATAACCGTATCTCCATTTTAATTAAACTTTATATGTAAATGTCCATTTTTGCTCTGTTCCTGTTATTTTGCACACTCAGCGCTCACTCGGGCCAAGTCCTCCTGGGCCGCTGCAGGTTGCTGCAATCCGGCCCGTGCATTTTTTTCCAGTCTGTGTATTTTAGCATTTTCCGGTGCATTCTTATTCACAGAATTGCCATCATTTTGAATTGTTAATAACTAAATATGCATGCATCCAAATTAATCAAACAATACATGTAAAATGCTTAGAATTTTATCTAGTTTCACAATATCCAACTTTCATCCATGTTAAAATATTTAAACTTGCTGTTTGCATTATTTCTGCACATACGTCATGTTAAAATGGTTTAATTCATAACTAAATAACTGTATCTCCGTTTTAATTAAACTTTATATGTAAATGTCCATTTTTGCTCTGTTCCTGTTATTTTGCACACTCAGCGCTCACTCGGGCCAAGTCCTCCTGGGCCGCTGCAGGTTGCTGCAATCCGGCCCGTGCATTTTTTTCCAGTCTGTGTATTTTAGCATTTTCCAGTGCATTCTTATTCACAGAATTGCCATCATTTTGAATTGTTAATAACTAAATATGCATGCATCCAAATTAATCAAACAATACATGTAAAATGCTTAGAATTTTATCTAGTTTCACAATATCCAACTTTCATCCATGTTAAAATATTTAAACTTGTTGTTTGCATTATTTCTGCACATACGTCATGTTAAAATGGTTTAATTCATAACTAAATAACCGTATCTCCGTTTTAATTAAACTTTATATGTAAATGTCCATTTTTGCTCTGTTCCTGTTATTTTGCACACTCAGCGCTCACTCGGGCCAAGTCCTCCTGGGCCGCTGCAGGTTGCTGCAATCCGGCCCGTGCATTTTTTTCCAGTCTGTGTATTTTAGCATTTTCCAGTGCATTCTTATTCACAGAATTGCCATCATTTTGAATTGTTAATAACTAAATATGCATGCATCCAAATTAATCAAACAATACATGTAAAATGCTTAGAATTTTATCTAGTTTCACAATATCCAACTTTCATCCATGTTAAAATATTTAAACTTGTTGTTTGCATTATTTCTGCACATACGTCATGTTAAAATGGTTTAATTCATAACTAAATAACCGTATCTCCGTTTTAATTAAACTTTATATGTAAATGTCCATTTTTGCTCTGTTCCTGTTATTTTGCACACTCAGCGCTCACTCGGGCCAAGTCCTCCTGGGCCGCTGCAGGTTGCTGCAATCCGGCCCGTGCATTTTTTTCCAGTCTGTGTATTTTAGCATTTTCCAGTGCATTCTTATTCACAGAATTGCCATCATTTTGAATTGTTAATAACTAAATATGCATGCATCCAAATTAATCAAACAATACATGTAAAATGCTTAGAATTTTATCTAGTTTCACAATATCCAACTTTCATCCATGTTAAAATATTTAAACTTGTTGTTTGCATTATTTCTGCACATACGTCATGTTAAAATGGTTTAATTCATAACTAAATAACCGTATCTCCGTTTTAATTAAACTTTATATGTAAATGTCCATTTTTGCTCTGTTCCTGTTATTTTGCACACTCAGCGCTCACTCGGGCCAAGTCCTCCTGGGCCGCTGCAGGTTGCTGCAATCCGGCCCGTGCATTTTTTTCCAGTCTGTGTATTTTAGCATTTTCCAGTGCATTCTTATTCACAGAATTGCCATCATTTTGAATTGTTAATAACTAAATATGCATGCATCCAAATTAATCAAACAATACATGTAAAATGCTTAGAATTTTATCTAGTTTCACAATATCCAACTTTCATCCATGTTAAAATATTTAAACTTGTTGTTTGCATTATTTCTGCACATACGTCATGTTAAAATGGTTTAATTCATAACTAAATAACCGTATCTCCGTTTTAATTAAACTTTATATGTAAATGTCCATTTTTGCTCTGTTCCTGTTATTTTGCACACTCAGCGCTCACTCGGGCCAAGTCCTCCTGGGCCGCTGCAGGTTGCTGCAATCCGGCCCGTGCATTTTTTTCCAGTCTGTGTATTTTAGCATTTTCCAGTGCATTCTTATTCACAGAATTGCCATCATTTTGAATTGTTAATAACTAAATATGCATGCATCCAAATTAATCAAACAATACATGTAAAATGCTTAGAATTTTATCTAGTTTCACAATATCCAACTTTCATCCATGTTAAAATATTTAAACTTGTTGTTTGCATTATTTCTGCACATACGTCATGTTAAAATGGTTTAATTCATAACTAAATAACCGTATCTCCGTTTTAATTAAACTTTATATGTAAATGTCCATTTTTGCTCTGTTCCTGTTATTTTGCACACTCAGCGCTCACTCGGGCCAAGTCCTCCTGGGCCGCTGCAGGTTGCTGCAATCCGGCCCGTGCATTTTTTTCAGTCTGTGTATTTTAGCATTTTCCAGTGCATTCTTATTCACAGAATTGCCATCATTTTGAATTGTTAATAACTAAATATGCATGCATCCAAATTAATCAAACAATACATGTAAAATGCTTAGAATTTTATCTAGTTTCACAATATCCAACTTTCATCCATGTTAAAATATTTAAACTTGTTGTTTGCATTATTTCTGCACATACGTCATGTTAAAATGGTTTAATTCATAACTAAATAACGTATCTCCGTTTTAATTAAACTTTATATGTAAATGGTCCATTTTTGCTCTGTTCCTGTTATTTTGCACACTCAGCGCTCACTCGGGCCAAGTCCTCCTGGGCCGCTGCAGGTTGCTGCAATCCGGCCCGTGCATTTTTTTCCAGTCTGTGTATTTTAGCATTTTCCAGTGCATTCTTATTCACAGAATTGCCATCATTTTGAATTGTTAATAACTAAATATGCATGCATCCAAATTAATCAAACAATACATGTAAAATGCTTAGAATTTTATCTAGTTTCACAATATCCAACTTTCATCCATGTTAAAATATTTAAACTTGTGTTTGCATTATTTCTGCACATACGTCATGTTAAAATGGTTTAATTCATAACTAAATAACCGTATCTCCGTTTTAATTAAACTTTATATGTAAATGTCCATTTTTGCTCTGTTCCTGTTATTTGCACACTCAGCGCTCACTCGGGCCAAGTCCTCCTGGGCCGCTGCAGGTTGCTGCAATCCGGCCCGTGCATTTTTTTTCCAGTCTGTGTATTTTAGCATTTTCCAGTGCATTCTTATTCACAGAATTGCCATCATTTTGAATTGTTAATAACTAAATATGCATGCATCCAAATTAATCAAACAATACATGTAAACTGCTTAGAATTTTATCTAGTTTCACAATATCCAACTTTCATCCATGTTAAAATATTTAAACTTGCTGTTTGCATTATTTCTGCACATACGTCATGTTAAAATGGTTTAATTCATAACTAAATAACGTATCTCCGTTTTAATTAAACTTTATATGTAAATGTCCATTTTTGCTCTGTTCCTGTTATTTTGCACACTCAGCGCTCACTCGGGCCAAGTCCTCCTGTGCCGCTGCAGGTTGCTGCAATCCGGCCCGTGCATTTTTTTTCCAGTCTGTGTATTTTAGCATTTTCCAGTGCATTCTTATTCACAGAATTGCCATCATTTTGAATTGTTAATAACTAAATATGCATGCATCCAAATTAATCAAACAATACATGTAAAATGCTTAGAATTTTATCTAGTTTCACAATATCCAACTTTCATCCATGTTAAAATATTTAAACTTGCTGTTTGCATTATTTCTGCACATACGTCATGTTAAAATGGTTTAATTCATAACTAAATAACCGTATCTCCGTTTTAATTAAACTTTATATGTAAATGTCCATTTTGCTCTGTTCCTGTTATTTTGCACACTCAGCGCTCACTCGGGCCAAGTCCTCCTGGGCCGCTGCAGGTTGCTGCAATCCGGCCCGTGCATTTTTTTCCAGTCTGTGTATTTTAGCATTTTCCAGTGCATTCTTATTCACAGAATTGCCATCATTTTGAATTGTTAATAACTAAATATGCATGCATCCAAATTAATCAAACAATACATGTAAATGCTTAGAATTTTATCTAGTTTCACAATATCCAACTTTCATCCATGTTAAAATATTTAAACTTGCTGTTTGCATTATTTCTGCACATACGTCATGTTAAAATGGTTTAATTCATAACTAAATAACCGTATCTCCGTTTTAATTAAACTTTATATGTAAATGTCCATTTTTGCTCTGTTCCTGTTATTTTGCACACTCAGCGCTCACTCGGGCCAAGTCCTCCTGGGCCGCTGCAGGTTGCTGCAATCCGGCCCGTGCATTTTTTTTCCAGTCTGTGTATTTTAGCATTTTCCAGTGCATTCTTATTCACAGAATTGCCATCATTTTGAATTGTTAATAACTAAATATGCATGCATCCAAATTAATCAAACAATACATGTAAAATGCTTAGAATTTTATCTAGTTTCACAATATCCAACTTTCATCCATGTTAAAATATTTAAACTTGTTGTTTGCATTATTTCTGCACATACGTCATGTTAAAATGGTTTAATTCATAACTAAATAACCGTATCTCCGTTTTAATTAAACTTTATATGTAAATGTCCATTTTTGCTCTGTTCCTGTTATTTTGCACACTCAGCGCTCACTCGGGCCAAGTCCTCCTGGGCCGCTGCAGGTTGCTGCAATCCGGCCCGTGCATTTTTTTTCCAGTCTGTGTATTTTAGCATTTTCCAGTGCATTCTTATTCACAGAATTGCCATCATTTTGAATTGTTAATAACTAAATATGCATGCATCCAAATTAATCAAACAATACATGTAAAATGCTTAGAATTTTATCTAGTTTCACAATATCCAACTTTCATCCATGTTAAAATATTTAAACTTGCTGTTTGCATTATTTCTGCACATACGTCATGTTAAAATGGTTTAATTCATAACTAAATAACCGTATCTCCGTTTTAATTAAACTTTATATGTAAATGTCCATTTTTGCTCTGTTCCTGTTATTTTGCACACTCAGCGCTCACTCGGGCCAAGTCCTCCTGGGCCGCTGCAGGTTGCTGCAATCCGGCCCGTGCATTTTTTTTCCAGTCTGTGTATTTTAGCATTTTCCAGTGCATTCTTATTCACAGAATTGCCATCATTTTGAATTGTTAATAACTAAATATGCATGCATCCAAATTAATCAAACAATACATGTAAAATGCTTAGAATTTTATCTAGTTTCACAATATCCAACTTTCATCCATGTTAAAATATTTAAACTTGTTGTTTGCATTATTTCTGCACATACGTCATGTTAAAATGGTTTAATTCATAACTAAATAACCGTATCTCCGTTTTAATTAAACTTTATATGTAAATGTCCATTTTTGCTCTGTTCCTGTTATTTTGCACACTCAGCGCTCACTCGGGCCAAGTCCTCCTGGGCCGCTGCAGGTTGCTGCAATCCGGCCCGTGCATTTTTTTCCAGTCTGTGTATTTTAGCATTTTCCAGTGCATTCTTATTCACAGAATTGCCATCATTTTGAATTGTTAATAACTAAATATGCATGCATCCAAATTAATCAAACAATACATGTAAAATGCTTAGAATTTTATCTAGTTTCACAATATCCAACTTTCATCCATGTTAAAATATTTAAACTTGTTGTTTGCATTATTTCTGCACATACGTCATGTTAAAATGGTTTAATTCATAACTAAATAACCGTATCTCCGTTTTAATTAAACTTTATATGTAAATGTCCATTTTTGCTCTGTTCCTGTTATTTTGCACACTCAGCGCTCACTCGGGCCAAGTCCTCCTGGGCCGCTGCAGGTTGCTGCAATCCGGCCCGTGCATTTTTTTCCAGTCTGTGTATTTTAGCATTTTCCAGTGCATTCTTATTCACAGAATTGCCATCATTTTGAATTGTTAATAACTAAATATGCATGCATCCAAATTAATCAAACAATACATGTAAAATGCTTAGAATTTTATCTAGTTTCACAATATCCAACTTTCATCCATGTTAAAATATTTAAACTTGTTGTTTGCATTATTTCTGCACATACGTCATGTTAAAATGGTTTAATTCATAACTAAATAACCGTATCTCCGTTTTAATTAAACTTTATATGTAAATGTCCATTTTTGCTCTGTTCCTGTTATTTTGCACACTCAGCGCTCACTCGGGCCAAGTCCTCCTGGGCCGCTGCAGGTTGCTGCAATCCGGCCCGTGCATTTTTTTCCAGTCTGTGTATTTTAGCATTTTCCAGTGCATTCTTATTCACAGAATTGCCATCATTTTGAATTGTTAATAACTAAATATGCATGCATCCAAATTAATCAAACAATACATGTAAAATGCTTAGAATTTTATCTAGTTTCACAATATCCAACTTTCATCCATGTTAAAATATTTAAACTTGTTGTTTGCATTATTTCTGCACATACGTCATGTTAAAATGGTTTAATTCATAACTAAATAACCGTATCTCCGTTTTAATTAAACTTTATATGTAAATGTCCATTTTTGCTCTGTTCCTGTTATTTTGCACACTCAGCGCTCACTCGGGCCAAGTCCTCCTGGGCCACTGCAGGTTGCTGCAATCCGGCCCGTGCATTTTTTTCCAGTCTGTGTATTTTAGCATTTTCCAGTGCATTCTTATTCACAGAATTGCCATCATTTTGAATTGTTAATAACTAAATATGCATGCATCCAAATTAATCAAACAATACATGTAAAATGCTTAGAATTTTATCTAGTTTCACAATATCCAACTTTCATCCATGTTAAAATATTTAAACTTGCTGTTTGCATTATTTCTGCACATACGTCATGTTAAAATGGTTTAATTCATAACTAAATAACCGTATCTCCGTTTTAATTAAACTTTATATGTAAATGTCCATTTTTGCTCTGTTCCTGTTATTTTGCACACTCAGCGCTCACTCGGGCCAAGTCCTCCTGGGCCGCTGCAGGTTGCTGCAATCCGGCCCGTGCATTTTTTTCCAGTCTGTGTATTTTAGCATTTTCCAGTGCATTCTTATTCACAGAATTGCCATCATTTTGAATTGTTAATAACTAAATATGCATGCATCCAAATTAATCAAACAATACATGTAAAATGCTTAGAATTTTATCTAGTTTCACAATATCCAACTTTCATCCATGTTAAAATATTTAAACTTGTTGTTTGCATTATTTCTGCACATACGTCATGTTAAAATGGTTTAATTCATAACTAAATAACCGTATCTCCGTTTTAATTAAACTTTATATGTAAATGTCCATTTTTGCTCTGTTCCTGTTATTTTGCACACTCAGCGCTCACTCGGGCCAAGTCCTCCTGGGCCGCTGCAGGTTGCTGCAATCCGGCCCGTGCATTTTTTTCCAGTCTGTGTATTTTAGCATTTTCCAGTGCATTCTTATTCACAGAATTGCCATCATTTTGAATTGTTAATAACTAAATATGCATGCATCCAAATTAATCAAACAATACATGTAAAATGCTTAGAATTTTATCTAGTTTCACAATATCCAACTTTCATCCATGTTAAAATATTTAAACTTGCTGTTTGCATTATTTCTGCACATACGTCATGTTAAAATGGTTTAATTCATAACTAAATAACCGTATCTCCGTTTTAATTAAACTTTATATGTAAATGTCCATTTTTGCTCTGTTCCTGTTATTTTGCACACTCAGCGCTCACTCGGGCCAAGTCCTCCTGGGCCGCTGCAGGTTGCTGCAATCCGGCCCGTGCATTTTTTTCCAGTCTGTGTATTTTAGCATTTTCCAGTGCATTCTTATTCACAGAATTGCCATCATTTTGAATTGTTAATAACTAAATATGCATGCATCCAAATTAATCAAACAATACATGTAAAATGCTTAGAATTTTATCTAGTTTCACAATATCCAACTTTCATCCATGTTAAAATATTTAAACTTGTTGTTTGCATTATTTCTGCACATACGTCATGTTAAAATGGTTTAATTCATAACTAAATAACCGTATCTCCGTTTTAATTAAACTTTATATGTAAATGTCCATTTTTGCTCTGTTCCTGTTATTTTGCACACTCAGCGCTCACTCGGGCCAAGTCCTCCTGGGCCGCTGCAGGTTGCTGCAATCCGGCCCGTGCATTTTTTTCCAGTCTGTGTATTTTAGCATTTTCCAGTGCATTCTTATTCACAGAATTGCCATCATTTTGAATTGTTAATAACTAAATATGCATGCATCCAAATTAATCAAACAATACATGTAAAATGCTTAGAATTTTATCTAGTTTCACAATATCCAACTTTCATCCATGTTAAAATATTTAAACTTGCTGTTTGCATTATTTCTGCACATACGTCATGTTAAAATGGTTTAATTCATAACTAAATAACCGTATCTCCGTTTTAATTAAACTTTATATGTAAATGTCCATTTTTGCTCTGTTCCTGTTATTTTGCACACTCAGCGCTCACTCGGGCCAAGTCCTCCTGGGCCGCTGCAGGTTGCTGCAATCCGGCCCGTGCATTTTTTTCCAGTCTGTGTATTTTAGCATTTTCCAGTGCATTCTTATTCACAGAATTGCCATCATTTTGAATTGTTAATAACTAAATATGCATGCATCCAAATTAATCAAACAATACATGTAAAATGCTTAGAATTTTATCTAGTTTCACAATATCCAACTTTCATCCATGTTAAAATATTTAAACTTGTTGTTTGCATTATTTCTGCACATACGTCATGTTAAAATGGTTTAATTCATAACTAAATAACCGTATCTCCGTTTTAATTAAACTTTATATGTAAATGTCCATTTTTGCTCTGTTCCTGTTATTTTGCACACTCAGCGCTCACTCGGGCCAAGTCCTCCTGGGCCGCTGCAGGTTGCTGCAATCCGGCCCGTGCATTTTTTTCCAGTCTGTGTATTTTAGCATTTTCCAGTGCATTCTTATTCACAGAATTGCCATCATTTTGAATTGTTAATAACTAAATATGCATGCATCCAAATTAATCAAACAATACATGTAAAATGCTTAGAATTTTATCTAGTTTCACAATATCCAACTTTCATCCATGTTAAAATATTTAAACTTGCTGTTTGCATTATTTCTGCACATACGTCATGTTAAAATGGTTTAATTCATAACTAAATAACCGTATCTCCGTTTTAATTAAACTTTATATGTAAATGTCCATTTTTGCTCTGTTCCTGTTATTTTGCACACTCAGCGCTCACTCGGGCCAAGTCCTCCTGGGCCGCTGCAGGTTGCTGCAATCCGGCCCGTGCATTTTTTTCCAGTCTGTGTATTTTAGCATTTTCCAGTGCATTCTTATTCACAGAATTGCCATCATTTTGAATTGTTAATAACTAAATATGCATGCATCCAAATTAATCAAACAATACATGTAAAATGCTTAGAATTTTATCTAGTTTCACAATATCCAACTTTCATCCATGTTAAAATATTTAAACTTGTTGTTTGCATTATTTCTGCACATACGTCATGTTAAAATGGTTTAATTCATAACTAAATAACCGTATCTCCGTTTTAATTAAACTTTATATGTAAATGTCCATTTTTGCTCTGTTCCTGTTATTTTGCACACTCAGCGCTCACTCGGGCCAAGTCCTCCTGGGCCGCTGCAGGTTGCTGCAATCCGGCCCGTGCATTTTTTTCCAGTCTGTGTATTTTAGCATTTTCCAGTGCATTCTTATTCACAGAATTGCCATCATTTTGAATTGTTAATAACTAAATATGCATGCATCCAAATTAATCAAACAATACATGTAAAATGCTTAGAATTTTATCTAGTTTCACAATATCCAACTTTCATCCATGTTAAAATATTTAAACTTGCTGTTTGCATTATTTCTGCACATACGTCATGTTAAAATGGTTTAATTCATAACTAAATAACCGTATCTCCGTTTTAATTAAACTTTATATGTAAATGTCCATTTTTGCTCTGTTCCTGTTATTTTGCACACTCAGCGCTCACTCGGGCCAAGTCCTCCTGGGCCGCTGCAGGTTGCTGCAATCCGGCCCGTGCATTTTTTTCCAGTCTGTGTATTTTAGCATTTTCCAGTGCATTCTTATTCACAGAATTGCCATCATTTTGAATTGTTAATAACTAAATATGCATGCATCCAAATTAATCAAACAATACATGTAAAATGCTTAGAATTTTATCTAGTTTCACAATATCCAACTTTCATCCATGTTAAAATATTTAAACTTGTTGTTTGCATTATTTCTGCACATACGTCATGTTAAAATGGTTTAATTCATAACTAAATAACCGTATCTCCGTTTTAATTAAACTTTATATGTAAATGTCCATTTTTGCTCTGTTCCTGTTATTTTGCACACTCAGCGCTCACTCGGGCCAAGTCCTCCTGGGCCGCTGCAGGTTGCTGCAATCCGGCCCGTGCATTTTTTTTCCAGTCTGTGTATTTTAGCATTTTCCAGTGCATTCTTATTCACAGAATTGCCATCATTTTGAATTGTTAATAACTAAATATGCATGCATCCAAATTAATCAAACAATACATGTAAAATGCTTAGAATTTTATCTAGTTTCACAATATCCAACTTTCATCCATGTTAAAATATTTAAACTTGTTGTTTGCATTATTTCTGCACATACGTCATGTTAAAATGGTTTAATTCATAACTAAATAACCGTATCTCCGTTTTAATTAAACTTTATATGTAAATGTCCATTTTTGCTCTGTTCCTGTTATTTTGCACACTCAGCGCTCACTCGGGCCAAGTCCTCCTGGGCCGCTGCAGGTTGCTGCAATCCGGCCCGTGCATTTTTTTCCAGTCTGTGTATTTTAGCATTTTCCAGTGCATTCTTATTCACAGAATTGCCATCATTTTGAATTGTTAATAACTAAATATGCATGCATCCAAATTAATCAAACAATACATGTAAAATGCTTAGAATTTTATCTAGTTTCACAATATCCAACTTTCATCCATGTTAAAATATTTAAACTTGTTGTTTGCATTATTTCTGCACATACGTCATGTTAAAATGGTTTAATTCATAACTAAATAACCGTATCTCCGTTTTAATTAAACTTTATATGTAAATGTCCATTTTTGCTCTGTTCCTGTTATTTTGCACACTCAGCGCTCACTCGGGCCAAGTCCTCCTGGGCCGCTGCAGGTTGCTGCAATCCGGCCCGTGCATTTTTTTTCCAGTCTGTGTATTTTAGCATTTTCCAGTGCATTCTTATTCACAGAATTGCCATCATTTTGAATTGTTAATAACTAAATATGCATGCATCCAAATTAATCAAACAATACATGTAAAATGCTTAGAATTTTATCTAGTTTCACAATATCCAACTTTCATCCATGTTAAAATATTTAAACTTGTTGTTTGCATTATTTCTGCACATACGTCATGTTAAAATGGTTTAATTCATAACTAAATAACCGTATCTCCGTTTTAATTAAACTTTATATGTAAATGTCCATTTTTGCTCTGTTCCTGTTATTTTGCACACTCAGCGCTCACTCGGGCCAAGTCCTCCTGGGCCGCTGCAGGTTGCTGCAATCCGGCCCGTGCATTTTTTTCCAGTCTGTGTATTTTAGCATTTTCCAGTGCATTCTTATTCACAGAATTGCCATCATTTTGAATTGTTAATAACTAAATATGCATGCATCCAAATTAATCAAACAATACATGTAAAATGCTTAGAATTTTATCTAGTTTCACAATATCCAACTTTCATCCATGTTAAAATATTTAAACTTGCTGTTTGCATTATTTCTGCACATACGTCATGTTAAAATGGTTTAATTCATAACTAAATAACCGTATCTCCGTTTTAATTAAACTTTATATGTAAATGTCCATTTTTGCTCTGTTCCTGTTATTTTGCACACTCAGCGCTCACTCGGGCCAAGTCCTCCTGGGCCGCTGCAGGTTGCTGCAATCCGGCCCGTGCATTTTTTTCCAGTCTGTGTATTTTAGCATTTTCCAGTGCATTCTTATTCACAGAATTGCCATCATTTTGAATTGTTAATAACTAAATATGCATGCATCCAAATTAATCAAACAATACATGTAAAATGCTTAGAATTTTATCTAGTTTCACAATATCCAACTTTCATCCATGTTAAAATATTTAAACTTGTTGTTTGCATTATTTCTGCACATACGTCATGTTAAAATGGTTTAATTCATAACTAAATAACCGTATCTCCGTTTTAATTAAACTTTATATGTAAATGTCCATTTTTGCTCTGTTCCTGTTATTTTGCACACTCAGCGCTCACTCGGGCCAAGTCCTCCTGGGCCGCTGCAGGTTGCTGCAATCCGGCCCGTGCATTTTTTTCCAGTCTGTGTATTTTAGCATTTTCCAGTGCATTCTTATTCACAGAATTGCCATCATTTTGAATTGTTAATAACTAAATATGCATGCATCCAAATTAATCAAACAATACATGTAAAATGCTTAGAATTTTATCTAGTTTCACAATATCCAACTTTCATCCATGTTAAAATATTTAAACTTGTTGTTTGCATTATTTCTGCACATACGTCATGTTAAAATGGTTTAATTCATAACTAAATAACCGTATCTCCGTTTTAATTAAACTTTATATGTAAATGTCCATTTTTGCTCTGTTCCTGTTATTTTGCACACTCAGCGCTCACTCGGGCCAAGTCCTCCTGGGCCGCTGCAGGTTGCTGCAATCCGGCCCGTGCATTTTTTTCCAGTCTGTGTATTTTAGCATTTTCCAGTGCATTCTTATTCACAGAATTGCCATCATTTTGAATTGTTAATAACTAAATATGCATGCATCCAAATTAATCAAACAATACATGTAAAATGCTTAGAATTTTATCTAGTTTCACAATATCCAACTTTCATCCATGTTAAAATATTTAAACTTGTGTTTGCATTATTTCTGCACATACGTCATGTTAAAATGGTTTAATTCATAACTAAATAACCGTATCTCCGTTTTAATTAAACTTTATATGTAAATGTCCATTTTTGCTCTGTTCCTGTTATTTTGCACACTCAGCGCTCACTCGGGCCAAGTCCTCCTGGGCCGCTGCAGGTTGCTGCAATCCGGCCCGTGCATTTTTTTCCAGTCTGTGTATTTTAGCATTTTCCAGTGCATTCTTATTCACAGAATTGCCATCATTTTGAATTGTTAATAACTAAATATGCATGCATCCAAATTAATCAAACAATACATGTAAAATGCTTAGAATTTTATCTAGTTTCACAATATCCAACTTTCATCCATGTTAAAATATTTAAACTTGTTGTTTGCATTATTTCTGCACATACGTCATGTTAAAATGGTTTAATTCATAACTAAATAACCGTATCTCCGTTTTAATTAAACTTTATATGTAAATGTCCATTTTTGCTCTGTTCCTGTTATTTTGCACACTCAGCGCTCACTCGGGCCAAGTCCTCCTGGGCCGCTGCAGGTTGCTGCAATCCGGCCCGTGCATTTTTTTCCAGTCTGTGTATTTTAGCATTTTCCAGTGCATTCTTATTCACAGAATTGCCATCATTTTGAATTGTTAATAACTAAATATGCATGCATCCAAATTAATCAAACAATACATGTAAAATGCTTAGAATTTTATCTAGTTTCACAATATCCAACTTTCATCCATGTTAAAATATTTAAACTTGTTGTTTGCATTATTTCTGCACATACGTCATGTTAAAATGGTTTAATTCATAACTAAATAACCGTATCTCCGTTTTAATTAAACTTTATATGTAAATGTCCATTTTTGCTCTGTTCCTGTTATTTTGCACACTCAGCGCTCACTCGGGCCAAGTCCTCCTGGGCCGCTGCAGGTTGCTGCAATCCGGCCCGTGCATTTTTTTCCAGTCTGTGTATTTTAGCATTTTCCAGTGCATTCTTATTCACAGAATTGCCATCATTTTGAATTGTTAATAACTAAATATGCATGCATCCAAATTAATCAAACAATACATGTAAAATGCTTAGAATTTTATCTAGTTTCACAATATCCAACTTTCATCCATGTTAAAATATTTAAACTTGCTGTTTGCATTATTTCTGCACATACGTCATGTTAAAATGGTTTAATTCATAACTAAATAACCGTATCTCCGTTTTAATTAAACTTTATATGTAAATGTCCATTTTTGCTCTGTTCCTGTTATTTTGCACACTCAGCGCTCACTCGGGCCAAGTCCTCCTGGGCCGCTGCAGGTTGCTGCAATCCGGCCCGTGCATTTTTTTCCAGTCTGTGTATTTTAGCATTTTCCAGTGCATTCTTATTCACAGAATTGCCATCATTTTGAATTGTTAATAACTAAATATGCATGCATCCAAATTAATCAAACAATACATGTAAAATGCTTAGAATTTTATCTAGTTTCACAATATCCAACTTTCATCCATGTTAAAATATTTAAACTTGCTGTTTGCATTATTTCTGCACATACGTCATGTTAAAATGGTTTAATTCATAACTAAATAACCGTATCTCCGTTTTAATTAAACTTTATATGTAAATGTCCATTTTTGCTCTGTTCCTGTTATTTTGCACACTCAGCGCTCACTCGGGCCAAGTCCTCCTGGGCCGCTGCAGGTTGCTGCAATCCGGCCCGTGCATTTTTTTCCAGTCTGTGTATTTTAGCATTTTCCAGTGCATTCTTATTCACAGAATTGCCATCATTTTGAATTGTTAATAACTAAATATGCATGCATCCAAATTAATCAAACAATACATGTAAAATGCTTAGAATTTTATCTAGTTTCACAATATCCAACTTTCATCCATGTTAAAATATTTAAACTTGTTGTTTGCATTATTTCTGCACATACGTCATGTTAAAATGGTTTAATTCATAACTAAATAACCGTATCTCCGTTTTAATTAAACTTTATATGTAAATGTCCATTTTTGCTCTGTTCCTGTTATTTTGCACACTCAGCGCTCACTCGGGCCAAGTCCTCCTGGGCCGCTGCAGGTTGCTGCAATCCGGCCCGTGCATTTTTTCCATTCTGTGTATTTTAGCATTTTCCAGTGCATTCTTATTCACAGAATTGCCATCATTTTGAATTGTTAATAACTAAATATGCATGCATCCAAATTAATCAAACAATACATGTAAAATGCTTAGAATTTTATCTAGTTTCACAATATCCAACTTTCATCCATGTTAAAATATTTAAACTTGTTGTTTGCATTATTTCTGCACATACGTCATGTTAAAATGGTTTAATTCATAACTAAATAACCGTATCTCCGTTTTAATTAAACTTTATATGTAAATGTCCATTTTTGCTCTGTTCCTGTTATTTTGCACACTCAGCGCTCACTCGGGCCAAGTCCTCCTGGGCCGCTGCAGGTTGCTGCAATCCGGCCCGTGCATTTTTTTTCCAGTCTGTGTATTTTAGCATTTTCCAGTGCATTCTTATTCACAGAATTGCCATCATTTTGAATTGTTAATAACTAAATATGCATGCATCCAAATTAATCAAACAATACATGTAAAATGCTTAGAATTTTATCTAGTTTCACAATATCCAACTTTCATCCATGTTAAAATATTTAAACTTGTTGTTTGCATTATTTCTGCACATACGTCATGTTAAAATGGTTTAATTCATAACTAAATAACTGTATCTCCGTTTTAATTAAACTTTATATGTAAATGTCCATTTTTGCTCTGTTCCTGTTATTTTGCACACTCAGCGCTCACTCGGGCCAAGTCCTCCTGGGCCGCTGCAGGTTGCTGCAATCCGGCCCGTGCATTTTTTTCCAGTCTGTGTATTTTAGCATTTTCCAGTGCATTCTTATTCACAGAATTGCCATCATTTTGAATTGTTAATAACTAAATATGCATGCATCCAAATTAATCAAACAATACATGTAAAATGCTTAGAATTTTATCTAGTTTCACAATATCCAACTTTCATCCATGTTAAAATATTTAAACTTGTTGTTTGCATTATTTCTGCACATACGTCATGTTAAAATGGTTTAATTCATAACTAAATAACCGTATCTCCGTTTTAATTAAACTTTATATGTAAATGTCCATTTTTGCTCTGTTCCTGTTATTTTGCACACTCAGCGCTCACTCGGGCCAAGTCCTCCTGGGCCGCTGCAGGTTGCTGCAATCCGGCCCGTGCATTTTTTTCCAGTCTGTGTATTTTAGCATTTTCCAGTGCATTCTTATTCACAGAATTGCCATCATTTTGAATTGTTAATAACTAAATATGCATGCATCCAAATTAATCAAACAATACATGTAAAATGCTTAGAATTTTATCTAGTTTCACAATATCCAACTTTCATCCATGTTAAAATATTTAAACTTGCTGTTTGCATTATTTCTGCACATACGTCATGTTAAAATGGTTTAATTCATAACTAAATAACCGTATCTCCGTTTTAATTAAACTTTATATGTAAATGTCCATTTTTGCTCTGTTCCTGTTATTTTGCACACTCAGCGCTCACTCGGGCCAAGTCCTCCTGGGCCGCTGCAGGTTGCTGCAATCCGGCCCGTGCATTTTTTTCCAGTCTGTGTATTTTAGCATTTTCCAGTGCATTCTTATTCACAGAATTGCCATCATTTTGAATTGTTAATAACTAAATATGCATGCATCCAAATTAATCAAACAATACATGTAAAATGCTTAGAATTTTATCTAGTTTCACAATATCCAACTTTCATCCATGTTAAAATATTTAAACTTGTTGTTTGCATTATTTCTGCACATACGTCATGTTAAAATGGTTTAATTCATAACTAAATAACCGTATCTCCGTTTTAATTAAACTTTATATGTAAATGTCCATTTTTGCTCTGTTCCTGTTATTTTGCACACTCAGCGCTCACTCGGGCCAAGTCCTCCTGGGCCGCTGCAGGTTGCTGCAATCCGGCCCGTGCATTTTTTTTCCAGTCTGTGTATTTTAGCATTTTCCAGTGCATTCTTATTCACAGAATTGCCATCATTTTGAATTGTTAATAACTAAATATGCATGCATCCAAATTAATCAAACAATACATGTAAAATGCTTAGAATTTTATCTAGTTTCACAATATCCAACTTTCATCCATGTTAAAATATTTAAACTTGTGTTTGCATTATTTCTGCACATACGTCATGTTAAAATGGTTTAATTCATAACTAAATAACCGTATCTCCGTTTTAATTAAACTTTATATGTAAATGTCCATTTTTGCTCTGTTCCTGTTATTTTGCACACTCAGCGCTCACTCGGGCCAAGTCCTCCTGGGCCGCTGCAGGTTGCTGCAATCCGGCCCGTGCATTTTTTTCCAGTCTGTGTATTTTAGCATTTTCCAGTGCATTCTTATTCACAGAATTGCCATCATTTTGAATTGTTAATAACTAAATATGCATGCATCCAAATTAATCAAACAATACATGTAAAATGCTTAGAATTTTATCTAGTTTCACAATATCCAACTTTCATCCATGTTAAAATATTTAAACTTGTTGTTTGCATTATTTCTGCACATACGTCATGTTAAAATGGTTTAATTCATAACTAAATAACCGTATCTCCGTTTTAATTAAACTTTATATGTAAATGTCCATTTTTGCTCTGTTCCTGTTATTTTGCACACTCAGCGCTCACTCGGGCCAAGTCCTCCTGGGCCGCTGCAGGTTGCTGCAATCCGGCCCGTGCATTTTTTTCCAGTCTGTGTATTTTAGCATTTTCCAGTGCATTCTTATTCACAGAATTGCCATCATTTTGAATTGTTAATAACTAAATATGCATGCATCCAAATTAATCAAACAATACATGTAAAATGCTTAGAATTTTATCTAGTTTCACAATATCCAACTTTCATCCATGTTAAAATATTTAAACTTGTTGTTTGCATTATTTCTGCACATACGTCATGTTAAAATGGTTTAATTCATAACTAAATAACCGTATCTCCGTTTTAATTAAACTTTATATGTAAATGTCCATTTTTGCTCTGTTCCTGTTATTTTGCACACTCAGCGCTCACTCGGGCCAAGTCCTCCTGGGCCGCTGCAGGTTGCTGCAATCCGGCCCGTGCATTTTTTTCCAGTCTGTGTATTTTAGCATTTTCCAGTGCATTCTTATTCACAGAATTGCCATCATTTTGAATTGTTAATAACTAAATATGCATGCATCCAAATTAATCAAACAATACATGTAAAATGCTTAGAATTTTATCTAGTTTCACAATATCCAACTTTCATCCATGTTAAAATATTTAAACTTGCTGTTTGCATTATTTCTGCACATACGTCATGTTAAAATGGTTTAATTCATAACTAAATAACCGTATCTCCGTTTTAATTAAACTTTATATGTAAATGTCCATTTTTGCTCTGTTCCTGTTATTTTGCACACTCAGCGCTCACTCGGGCCAAGTCCTCCTGGGCCGCTGCAGGTTGCTGCAATCCGGCCCGTGCATTTTTTTCCAGTCTGTGTATTTTAGCATTTTCAGTGCATTCTTATTCACAGAATTGCCATCATTTTGAATTGTTAATAACTAAATATGCATGCATCCAAATTAATCAAACAATACATGTAAAATGCTTAGAATTTTATCTAGTTTCACAATATCCAACTTTCATCCATGTTAAAATATTTAAACTTGTTGTTTGCATTATTTCTGCACATACGTCATGTTAAAATGGTTTAATTCATAACTAAATAACCGTATCTCCGTTTTAATTAAACTTTATATGTAAATGTCCATTTTTGCTCTGTTCCTGTTATTTTGCACACTCAGCGCTCACTCGGGCCAAGTCCTCCTGGGCCGCTGCAGGTTGCTGCAATCCGGCCCCGTGCATTTTTTTCCAGTCTGTGTATTTTAGCATTTTCCAGTGCATTCTTATTCACAGAATTGCCATCATTTTGAATTGTTAATAACTAAATATGCATGCATCCAAATTAATCAAACAATACATGTAAAATGCTTAGAATTTTATCTAGTTTCACAATATCCAACTTTCATCCATGTTAAAATATTTAAACTTGCTGTTTGCATTATTTCTGCACATACGTCATGTTAAAATGGTTTAATTCATAACTAAATAACCGTATCTCCATTTTAATTAAACTTTATATGTAAATGTCCATTTTGCTCTGTTCCTGTTATTTTGCACACTCAGCGCTCACTCGGGCCAAGTCCTCCTGGGCCGCTGCAGGTTGCTGCAATCCGGCCCGTGCATTTTTTTCCAGTCTGTGTATTTTAGCATTTTCCAGTGCATTCTTATTCACAGAATTGCCATCATTTTGAATTGTTAATAACTAAATATGCATGCATCCAAATTAATCAAACAATACATGTAAAATGCTTAGAATTTTATCTAGTTTCACAATATCCAACTTTCATCCATGTTAAAATATTTAAACTTGCTGTTTGCATTATTTCTGCACATACGTCATGTTAAAATGGTTTAATTCATAACTAAATAACCGTATCTCCGTTTTAATTAAACTTTATATGTAAATGTCCATTTTTGCTCTGTTCCTGTTATTTTGCACACTCAGCGCTCACTCGGGCCAAGTCCTCCTGGGCCGCTGCAGGTTGCTGCAATCCGGCCCGTGCATTTTTTTCCAGTCTGTGTATTTTAGCATTTTCCAGTGCATTCTTATTCACAGAATTGCCATCATTTTGAATTGTTAATAACTAAATATGCATGCATCCAAATTAATCAAACAATACATGTAAAATGCTTAGAATTTTATCTAGTTTCACAATATCCAACTTTCATCATTGTTAAAATATTTAAACCTGTTGTTTGCATTATTTCTGCACATACGTCATGTTAAAATGGTTTAATTCATAACTAAATCACTGTATCTCCGTTTTAATTAAACTTTATATGTAAATGTCCATTTTTGCTCTGTTCCTGTTATTTTGCACATTCAGCGCTCACTCGGGCCAAGTCCTCTTGGGCCGCTGCAGGTTGCTGCAATCCGGCCCGTGCATTTTTTTTCCAGTCTGTGTATTTTAGCATTTTCCAGTGCATTCTTATTCACAGAATTGCCATCATTTTGAATTGTTAATAACTAAATATGCATGCATCCAAATTAATCAAACAATACATGTAAAATGCTTAGAATTTTATCTAGTTTCACAATATCCAACTTTCATCCATGTTAAAATATTTAAACTTGATGTTTGCATTATTTCTACACATACGTCATGTTAAAATGGTTTAATTCATAACTAAATAATCGTATCTCCGTTCTAATTAAACTTTATATGTAAATGTCCATTTTTGCTCTGTTCCTGTTATTTTGCACACTCAGCGCTCACTCGGGCCAAGTCCTCCTGGGCCACTGCAGGTTGCTGCAATCCGGCCCGTGCATTTTTTTTCCAGTCTATGTATTTTAGCATTTTCCAGTGCATACTTATTCACAGAATTGCCATCATTTTGAATTGTTAATAACTAAATATGCATGCATCCAAATTAATCAAACAATACATGTAAAATGCTTAGAATTTTATCTAGTTTCACAATATCCAACTTTCATCCATGTTAAAATATTTAAACTTGTTGTTTGCATTATTTCTGCACATACGTCATGTTAAAATGGTTTAATTCATAACTAAATAACCGTATCTCCGTTTTAATTAAACTTTATATGTAAATGTCCATTTTTGCTCTGTTCCTGCTATTTTGCACACTCAGCGCTCACTCAGGCCAAGTCCTCCTGGGCCACTGCAGGTTGCTGCAATCCGGCCCGTGCATTTTTTTTCCAGCCTGTATATTTTAGCATTTCCCAGTGCATTCTTATTCACAGAATTGCCATCATTTTGAATTATTAATAACTAAATATGCATGCATCCAAATTAATCAAACAATACATGTAAAATGCTTAGAATTTTATCTAGTTTCACAATATCCAACTTTCATCCATGTTAAAATATTTAAACTTGTTCTTTGCATTATTTCTGCACATACGTCATGTTAAAATGGTTTAATTCATAACTAAATAACCGTATCTCCGTTTTAATTAAACTTTATATGTAAATGTCCATTTTTGCTCTGTTCCTATTATTTTGCACACTCAGCGCTTACTCGGGCCATGTCCTCCTGGGCCACTGCAGGTTGCTGCAATCCGGCTCGTGCATTTTTTTCCAGTCTGTGTATTTTAGCATTTTCCAGTGCATTCTTATTCATAGAATTGCCATCATTTTGAATTGTTAATAACTAAATATGCATGCATCCAAATTAATCAAACAATACATGTAAAATGCTTAGAATTTTATCTAGTTTCAGAATATCCAACTTTCATCCATGTTAAAATATTTAAACTTGTTGTTTGCATTATTTCTACACATACGTCATGTTAAAATGGTTTAATTCACAACTAAATAAACGTATCTCCGTTTTAATTAAACTTTATATGTAAATGTCCGTTTTTGCTCTGTTCCTGCTATTTTGCACACTCAGCGCTCACTCAGGCCAAGTCCTCCTGGGCCACTGCAGGTTGCTGCAATCCGGCCCGTGCATTTTTTTCCAGTCTGTGTATTTTAGCATTTTCCAGTGCATTCTTATTCATAGAATTGCCATCATTTTGAATTGTTAATAACTAAATATGCATGCATCCAAATTAATCAAACAATACATGTAAAATGCTTAGAGTTTTATCTAGTTTCACAATATCCAACTTTCATCCATGTTAAAATATTTAAACTTGCTGTTTGCATTATTTCTGCACATACGTCATGTTAAAATGGTTTAATTCATAACTAAATAACCGTATCTCCGTTTTAATTAAACTTTATATGTAAATGTCCATTTTTGCTTTGTTCCTGTTATTTTGCACACTCAGCGCTCACTCGGGCCAAGTCCTCCTGGGCCGCTGCAGGTTGCTGCAATCCGGCCCGTGCATTTTTTTCCAATCTGTGTATTTTAGCATTTTCCAGTGCATTCTTATTCACAGAATTGCCATCATTTTGAATTGTTAATAACTAAATATGCATGCATCCAAATTAATCAAACAATACATGTAAAATGCTTAGAATTTTATCTAGTTTCACAATATCCAACTTTCATCCATGTTAAAATATTTAAACTTGCTGTTTGCATTATTTCTGCACATACGTCATGTTAAAATGGTTTAATTCATAACTAAATAACCGTATCTCCGTTTTAATTAAACTTTATATGTAAATGTCCATTTTTGCTCTCTTCCTGTTATTTTGCACACTCAGCGCTCACTCGGGCCAAGTCCTCCTGGGCCACTGCAGGTTGCTGCAATCCGGCCCGTGCATTTTTTTCCACTC
Source organism: Triticum aestivum (assembly GCF_018294505.1). NCBI lineage: Eukaryota > Viridiplantae > Streptophyta > Magnoliopsida > Poales > Poaceae > Triticum > Triticum aestivum. The sequence continues at coordinate 534,965,857 of NC_057809.1, read as the reverse complement.
TATGTATTTTAGCACTTTCCAGTGCATTCTTATTCACAGAATTGCCATCATTTTGAATTGTTAATAACTAAATATGCATGCATCCAAATTAATCAAACAATACATGTAAAGTACTTAGAATTTTATCTAGTTTCACAATATCCAACTTTCATCCATGTTAAAATATTTAAACTTGCTGTTTGCATTATTTCTGCACATATGTCATGTTAAAATGGTTTAATTCATAACTAAATAACCGTATCTTCGTTTTAATTAAATTTTATATGTAAATGTCCATTTTCGCTCTATTCCTGTTATTTTGCACACTCAGCGCTCACTCGGGCAAAGTCCTCCTGGGCCGCTGCAGGTTGCTGCAATCCGGCCCGTTCATTTTTTTGCAGTCTGTGTATTTTAGCATTTTCCAGTGCATTCTTATTCATAGAATTGCCATTATTTTGAATTGTTAATAACTAAATATGCATGCATCCAAATTAATCAAACAATACATGTAAAATGCTTAGAATTTTATCTACTTTCACAATATCCAACTTTCATCCATGTTAAAATATTTAAACTTGCTGTTTGCATTATTTCTGCACATACGTCATGTTAAAATGGTTTAATTCATAACTAAATAACCGTATCTCCGTTTTAATTAAACTTTATATGTAAATGTCCATTTTTGCTTTGTTCCTGTTATTTTGCACACTCAGTGCTCAGTCGGGCCAAGTCCTCCTGGGCCGCTGCAGGTTGCTGCAATCCGGCCCGTGCATTATTTTCCAGTCTGTGTATATTAGCATTTTTCGGTGCATTCTTATTCACAGAATTGCCATCATTTTGAATTGTTAATAACTAAATATGCATGCATCCAAATTAATCAAACAATACATGTAAAATGATTAGAATTTTATCTAGTTTCACAATATCCAACTTTCATCCATGTTAAAATATTTAAACTTGCTGTTTGCATTATTTCTGCACATATGTCATGTTAAAATGATTTAATTCATAACTAAATAACCGTATCTCCGTTTTAATTAAACTTTATATGTATATGTCCATTTTTGCTCTGTTCCTGTTATTTTGCACACTCAGCGCTCACTCGGGCCAAGTCCTCCTGTGCCGCTGCAGGTTGCTGCAATCTGGCCCGTGCATTTTTTTTTCAGTCTGTGTATTTTAGCATTTTCCACTGCATTCTTATTCACAGAATTGCCATCATTTTGAATTGTTAATAACTAAATATGCATGCATCCAAATTAATCAAACAATACATGTAAAATGCTTAGAATTTTATCTAATTTCACAATATCCAACTTTCATCCATGTTAAAATATTTAAACTTGTTGTTTGCATTATTTCTGCACATACGTCATGTTAAAATGGTTTAATTCATAACTAAATAACTGTATCTCCGTTTTAATTAAACTTTATATGTAAATGTCCATTTTCGCTCTGTTCCTGTTATTTTGCACACTCAGCGCTCACTCTGGCCAAGTCCTCCTGGGCCGCTGCAGGTTGCTGCAATCCGGCCCGTGCATTTTTTTCCAATCTGTGTATTTTAGCATTTTCCAGTGCATTCTTATTCACAGAAATGCCATCATTTTGAATTGTTAATAACTGAATATGCATGCATCCAAATTAATCAAACAATACATGTAAAATGCTTAGAATTTTATCTAGTTTCACAATATCCAACTTTCATCCATGTTAAAATATTTAAACTTGATGTTTGCATTATTTCTGCACATACGTCATGTTAAAATGGTTTAATTCATAACTAAATAACCGTATCTCTGTTTTAATTAAACTTTATATGTAAATGTCCATTTTTGCTCTCTTCCTGTTATTTTGCACACTCAGCGCTCACTCGGGCCAAGTCCTCCTGGGCCGCTGCAGGTTGCTGCAATCCGGCCCGTGCATTTTTTTTCCAGTCTGTGTATTTTAGCATTTTCTAGTGCATTCTTATTCACAGAATTGCCATCATTTCGAATTGTTAATAACTAAATATGCATCCATCCAAATTAATCAAACAATACATGTAAACTGCTTAGAATTTTATCTAGTTTCACAATATCCAACTTTCATCCATGTTAAAATATTTAAACTTGTTGTTTGCATTATTTCTGCACATACGTCATGTTAAAATGGTTTAATTCATAACTAAATAATCGTATCTCCGTTTTAATTAAACTTTATATGTAAATGTCCATTTTTGCTCTGTTCCTGTTATTTTGCACACTCAGCGCTCACTCGGGCCAAGTCCTCCTGGGCCGCTGCAGGTTGCTGCAATCCGGCCCGTGCATTTTTTTTCCAGTCTGTGTATTTTAGCATTTTCCAGTGCATTCTTATTCACAGAATTGCCATCATTTTGAATTGTTAATAACTAAATATGCATGCATCCAAATTAATCAAACAATACATATAAAATGCTTAGAATTTTATCTAGTTTCACAATATCCAACTTTAATCCATGTTAAAATATTTAAACTTGTTGTTTGCATTATTTCTGCACATACGTCATGTTAAAATGGTTTAATTCATAACTAAATAACCGTATCTCCGTTTTAAAGAAAAATTTAAACTTTATATGTAATTGTCCAATTTTGCTCTATTCCTGTTATTTTGCACACTCAGCGCTCACTCGGGCCAAGTCCTCCTGGGCCACTGCAGGTTGCTGCAATCCGGCCCGTGCATTTTTTTCCAGACTGTGTATTTTAGCATTTTCCAGTGCATTCTTATTCACAGAATTACCATCATTTTGAATTGTTAATAACTAAATATGCATGCATCCAAATTAATCAAACAGTACATGTAAAATGCTTAGAATTTTATCTAGTTTCACAATATCCAACTTTCATCCATGTTAAAATATTTAAACTTGCTGTTTGCATTATTTCTGCACATATGTCATGTTAAAATGGTTTAATTCATAACTAAATATCCGTATCTCTTTTTTAATTAAACTTTATATGTAAATGTCCATTTTTGCTCTCTTCCTGTTATTTTGCACACTCAGCGCTCACTCGGGCCAAGTCCTCCTGGGCCGCTGCAGGTTGCTGCAATCCGGCCCATGCATTTTTTTCCAGTCTGTGTATTTTAGCATTTTCCAGTGCATTCTTATTCACAGAATTGCCATCATTTTGAATTGTTAATAACTAAATATGCATGCATCCAAATTAATCAAACAATACATGTAAAATGCTTAGAATTTTATCTCGTTTCGCAATATCCAGCTTTGATCCATGTTAAAATATGTAAACTTGCTGTTTGCATTATTTCTGCACATACGTCATGCTAAAATGGTTTAATTCATAACTAAATAACCGTATCTCCGTTTTAATTAAACTTTATATGTAAATGTCCATTTTTGCTCTGTTCCTGTTATTTTGCACACTCAGCGCTCACTCGGGCCAAGTCCTCCTGGGCCGTTGCAGGTTGCTGCAATCCGGCCCGTGCATTTTTTTCCAGTCTGTGTATTTTAGCATTTTCCAGTGCATTCTTATTCACAGAATTGCCATCATTTTGAATTGTTAATAACTAAATATGCATGCATCCAAATTAATCAAACAATACATGTAAAATGCTTAGAATTTTATCTAGTTTCACAATATCCAACTTTCATCCATGTTAAAATATTTAAACTTGTTGTTTGCATTATTTCTGCACATACGTCATGTTAAAATGGTTTAATTCATAACTAAATAACCGTATCTCCGTTTTAATTAAACTTTATTTGTAAATGGGGTAGAAAAATGCATAGATTAACTTGCTGCACTTTATTTTGCTGTTTAACAACATTAAAATTGTGTATAGGGCAGAACAGTACCAAATTCGAAATATGCTTATGAGGATTTTCCGAAATTGTTGTTTGTGTTTCTGGCCTCATTTAAACTTGCCTAAATAGGTAGTTTGCATATGCTTCACCTCTTGCCATGTTAACAACATTTAATCTTGACATGCATCATACTTGGTTGTGCACCATGTCATGTTATGCTTGTTTGTTTACTATGTTGTTTGCTTTCTTTCCAGTATTGCTTCTTCTTGATAGTTCCGGTAACGTTGCGATTTTGAGGATTCGTTCGACTACGCTTGGTTCGTCTTCGTGGCTTCATCTTCTTCATGGAATCGTTCTTCTTCCTAGCAGGATTTCAGGCACGATGACCGTCACCTTGGATCTCACTACTATCATTTCTATGCTAGTTGCTTCGTTCTATCGCTATGCCGCGTTACCTACCACTTGCTTATTTCAAGCCTCCCAAATTGGCATGAACCTCTGACCTTTGCCACCCTTCCTAGCAAACCATTGTTTGGCTATGTTACTGCTTTTGCTCAGCCCCTCTTATAGCGTTGCTAGTTGCAGGTGAAGATGAAGATTGCTCCATGTTGGATTATGTTTTATGTTGGGATATCACAATATCTCTTATATTATTAATGCATCTATATACTTGGCAAAGGGTGGAAGGCTCGGCCTTATGCCTGGTGTTTTGTTCCACTCTTACCGCCCTAGTTTCCGTCATATCGGTATTATGTTCCCGGATTTTGCGTCCCTAACACGGTTGGGTGATTTATGGGACCCCCTTGATAGTTCGCTTTGAATAAAACTCCTCCAGCAAGGCCCAACCTTGGTTTTACATTTGCCTCACCTAAGCCATTTTCCCTAGGGAGTCGCGTTCCCGAGGGTCATCTTTATTTTACCCCCCAGACCAGTGCTCCTCTGAGTGCTAGTCCAAATCGAGCGATGTCCGGCACCCCCTGGGCAACCAGGGTCTATGCCAACCCATCGTCTTGCTCATCCGGTGTGCCCTGAGAACGAGATATGTGCAGCTCCTATCGGGATTTGTCGGCACATTCAGGCGGTCTTGCTGGTCTTGTTTTACTGTTGTCAAAATGTCTTGTAAACGGGATTCCGAGACTGATCGGGTCTTCCCGGGAGAAGGAATATCCTTCGTTGATCGTGAGAGCTTATAATGGGCTAAGTTGGGACACCCCTGCAGGGTTTGAACTTTCAAAAGCCGTGCCCGCGGTTATGTGGCAGATGGGAATTTGTTAATATTCGGTTGTAGTAAACTTGAAGAAAACTCTTCTAAAATACACCAACCGTGTGCGTAACCGTGATTGTCTCTTTTCGAGGTTGTTCAAGAGGAGAACACGGTTTTTGGGTTATGTTTGACGTAAGTAGGAGTTCAGGATCACTTCTTGATCATTACTAGTTGATGTCCGCTTGTTCAGCTCCTCTTCTCGCTCTTGTATTCATAAGTTAGCCACCATACATGCTTAGTCGTTGCTGCAACCTCACCACTTTACCCCTTCCTTACCCTTTAAGCTTTGCTAGTCTTGATACCTATGGTAATGGGATTGTTGAGTCCTCATGGCTCACAGATTACTACAACACCAGTTGTAGGTACAGGTTATGCGATGATCATGACGCGAGAGCGATGTTTACTCGTGTTGGAGTTCTTCTTCCTCTTCGTCGATCTTGGGTTAGGTTCCGGGTCGGCAGCCTGGGCTAGCAGGGTGGATATTGTTTGAGTTTCTGTTTATGTTTCATTTGTAGTCGGATGTTGTTCTCATGTATGATGATTGATGTATTCTTGGGGCGCTTGTGCCTTTCGTATGTATCCCCATCTATTTATGTAATGTTGATGTAATGATATCCACCTTGCAAAAGCGTGTCAATATGCGGTTCTAACCTTGGTGGGACCTTCAAGTCTTTTTAGGATAGTATCGCATATTGGGCGTGACACTACGCCCCCTGCTGTGCCCATAGTGGCGACCCCCATGGTGCCCATCGCGGCGGCTTTGGCGGTCTCTAGTGACGCCAACGTTGCCATGGAGGTTGACCACATGGTCGCCTCGGTGGTGCCGCAACTAGATGTTGATGCTGCCTCCAAGATGATTTCTAAGGAGGATCAGCTCACTAGTATGGAGATTACGGCTGAAGTCAATGGCTTCTTCACCGAGTCTACTTAGCATACCTCTTTGGTTATCATGATTCCGTGATTTGATACAATAAATTCGAATAAATTTGATTTGGTTGTAAGCTCTATGAGAGCATAAACTTATTCTTTACTTTGGTGATTGGATGACATTTATTCATTTATTCTATTATTTATACATGATAGTATGTTATGTTCTGGAATGTGTGCATTTATTATTAATGTAGCGTCTTCCTCATTACATTAATTATATGTCATATTTTAGAACGCGTGTGGCACCCGAATGGAGGAAACGTGCCTTGCCGATAGCGCAACTACACATACCATTTTACGAGAAACTAAGTACTTTGAGTCTATTAAAAAATCTCTGGGAAGTATTATGACAATCGCCGGTTACGGTTCGCACATAGTTGGCTCCGGACAAGCCACTATTATACTTCCTATGGGAATAACTTTGATCATTCATGATGCGTTGTTGTACCCGGAGTCAACTCGTACTCTTTTGAGCTTTAGAGACATCCGCGCCAATGGTTTTCATATTGAGACCGATTATGAGAACGACAAGGAGTGCCTACTTATCACAAAGCAGGATGCAAATGGTAAACATGTTATCGAAAGTCTTCCTTCGTTCGACACAGGGCTATACTACACTAAAATAGTAGCACCGCCCGTGTACACTACCCTCAAGACTGTTTTTAGAAGCTCTGAACTCTTCTGCCTCTGGCACGATAGGTTAGGCCACCCCGGACTTAGGATGATGAGAAATATAATTAACAACTCACATGGTCATAATGTTAACGTGAAGAACTTCCCGAATCCCGATGATTTCGTATGCTCCGCATGCGCCACGGGGAAGTTAGTCATTAGGCCATCACCCCTCAAGGTGAGGGATGAAATCCCTGCGTTCTTGGAACATATCCAAGGGGACATATGTGGTCCAGTTCAGCCCCTCAAGGGGCCATTTCGGTACTTCATGGTGCTCATTGATGCTTCCTCTAAATGGTCCAATGTTTGCCTGCTGTCAACACGGATCCATGCCTTTGCAAAGCTGATCTCTCAGATCGTACAAATGAGGAATAATTTCCCTGATTATCGTATAAAGTCTATTCGAATGGACAATGCTGGAGAATTTACTTCAAAGGCATTCGATGATTATTGCATGGCAATGGGAATCAAAGTTGAGCACTCAATACCGCATGTTCATACACAAAATGGACTTGCCGAGGCATTGATTAAAAGAATTAAATTCATTGCCCAACCGCTCCTTCAGGGTTGTAATTTACCAACTACATGTTGGGGCCATGCAGTGTTACACGCGGCCAATCTCATCAACTTTAGACCGTCAGCCTACAACATCCACTCTCCTGTTCAGCTTGCGCAAGGGTCGGCACCGAAAATTTCCCACCTTCGTAGGTTCGGTTGCCAGGTATATGTACCAATACCACCACCTCAGCGATCAGCGATGGGCACGCTCCGTAAGTCGGGAATATACGTTGGTTATGAGACTGTGTCCATAATCAGGTATACGGACCCCATGACAGGTGACTGTCACACGGCTCGTTTTGCTGATTGCATTTTTTATGAGGATTTTTTTCCCGACTTTAGGGGGAGAGAATCAACCCCTTGATGCTAAAAGTCGAGAAATCACGTGGCAAGCCACGGGAATCCACGCTCATGACCCGCGCACTGCTGAGACTGAGAGAGAAGTCCAAAAGATAATAGATTTGCAGTCATTAGCAAATCAACTGTCTGACCACTTTAGTGACTTAAAGACTGTGACAAAATCGCATGTGCACGCGCGCAATGCACCGGAAAGGGTTGAAATACCGAATAAAAATGATGGTATACCCGCTCCCGTCCAAAGGCCTAAAAGGACGAGAGATTTAGCTTCTCAAATCCCAAGTACTCAGGGACGCCCGACGAAAAAGGATAAGAGAGATTTATTACAGCTCGTCGCCAAAGTACCCCAAAGTGAAACGGGGAGCCAGTCGAGACCTGGCACAAGTACGGAAAATTCAGTGAAATTCCGGACTTAAACTTTCCCGTAGGGGAAACACCCAGCGGAGATGTGTGCGCACATATCGGCGCGGGAAATCTAAAGGACCTTACTCTCATAATGGGAAATTTGGTAGAGCAAGTATTTGCGCCGGATGCGCTCCATGACGAAATGGCCATAAATTATATTTATACGGGGGAGTCCCTGAACCGAGCAACGGTGATTGTCGACATTAACTTTGCTATGAAAATTGCCTCAATCATAGATCTTGACCCTGAGCCTAACACGCTCGCTGATTGCAAGAAAAGGTCGGATTGGAAAGATTGGCAGCAGGCAATTACTGCCGAATTATTATCTCTCAACAAAAGGAAGGTGTTCGGACCAGTTTGTCGAACTCCTCCCCACATTCGCCCTGTTGTCCGTAGGTGGGTTTTTGTTCGAAAAAGAGATGAAAATAATAAGGTAGTACGGTACAAAGCAAGGCTCGTCGCTCAAGGGTTCACTCAACGACCAGGTGTCGATTTTGAGGAGACTTATTCCCCGGTCATGGATGGAGTTACCTTTAGATACTTGATCTCGATGGCAGTAAACATGGGCTTGAAAATGAAAGTAATGGATGTTTTCACTGCTTACCTGTATGGTAACTTGGATTCGAACATATACATGAAGGTTCCTGAAGGTATCCCTGTTCCGAACCATGATAGAGCAAACAAGAGTCTATACAGTGTTCAGCTTCAAAAGGCACTGTACAGACTCAGACAGTCTGGTAGAATGTGGTATAATCGCCTAAGCGATTTCCTTCATGAGAAGGGCTACACGAGCAATAAAGATTGCCCGTGTGTTTTTATACGGCGATCCCAAGATGGATTCTGTATAATCTCGGTGTACGTGGACGATTTAAACATAATTGGTACGCTTGAGGATATTGAGGAAGCAAGTTCCTACCTGATGTCGGAATTTGAGATGAAGAATTTGGGTAAAACCAAGTTCTGTCTAGGTCTGCAACTTGAACATTCCTCTGATGGGATTCTAGTGCACTAGTCGGCCTACACCCAGAAGGTGTTGGAGAGATTTGGATTTGATAAGGCATATCCTTCTAAGACCCCGATGGTCGGAAGATCTTTACAGCCAGACAGGGACCCGTTCAGGCCAAAGGAAGAGGGGGAGGAAACTCTGGGACCAGAGGTTCCTTACCTGAGTGCAGTTGGAGCACTCATGTACCTCGCAAGTTGTACACGGCCAGACATTGCGTTCGCCGTCAGTTTGCTTGCACGGTACAGCTCTGAACCTACCAAAAGACATTGGAAAGGTGTCAAGGACGTCTTCCGTTACCTGCAAGGGACCAAAGATCTTGGTCTGTTTTATAAAAGAAATCAAGACCTATCTATTATAGGCCATGCCGATGCTGGGTACCTATCGGACCCGCATGATTGCAAATCGCAGACTTCATATGTTTTCCTTTGTGGTGGAACTGCGTTTTCCTGTAAATCGTCCAAGCAAACTCTTGTGTCGACTTCCACGAACCACTCGGAAATCATGGCACTATTCGAAGCGTCAAAGGAGTGTCTATCGCTTTGGCGGATGATCGGCCACATTCAGCAGACATGTGGGCTGAACACCGTACAAACCTGTGACGCCCCCGATTCAATCGTACACTAATCATGCACGCAAATGTGTACGATCAAGATCAGGGACTCACGGGAAGATATCACAACACAACTCTAAAACATAAATAAGTCATACAAGCATCATAATACAAGCCAGGGGCCTCGAGGGCTCGAATACAAGTGCTTGATCATAGACGAGTTAGCGGAAGCAACAATATCTGAGTACAGACATAAGTTAAACAAGTTTGCCTTAAGAAGGCTAGCACAAACTGGGATACAGATCGAAAGAGGCGCAGGCCTCCTGCCTGGGATCCTCCTAAACTACTCCAGGTCGTCGTCAGCAGCCTACACGTAGTAGAAGGCACCTCCATTGTAGCAGGAATCATCGTCGATGGTGGCGTCTGGCTCCAAGGCTCCAGCATCTGGTTGCGACAACCAGGTAGAAGGGAAAAGGGGGAAAAGAGGGAGAAAAGCAACCATGAGTACTCATCCAAAGTACTCGCAAGCAAGGAGCTACACTACATATGCATGGGTATATGTGTAAGGAGGCCATATCGGTGGACTGAACTGCAGAATGCCAGAATAAGAGGGGGATAGCTAGTCCTATCGAAGACTACGCTTCTGGCAGCCTCCGTCTCGCAGCACATAGAAGAGAGTAGATTGAAGTCCTCCAAGTAGCATCTCCAAGTAGCATCTCATAGCATAATCCTACCCGGCGATCCCCTCCTCGTATCCCTGAGAGAGAGCGACCACCAGTTGTATCTGGCACTTGGAAGGGTGTGTTTTATTAAGTATCCGGTTCTAGTTGTCATAAGGTCAAGGTACAACTCCAAGTCGTCCTGTTACCGAAGATCACGGCTATTCGAATAGATTAACTTCCCTGCAGGGGTGCACCACATAACCCAACACGCTTGATCCCATTTGGCCGGACACACTTTCCTGGGTCATGCCCGGCCGCGGAAGATCAACACGTCGCAGCCCCACCTAGGCAAAACAGAGAGGCCAGCACGCCGGTCTAAACCTAAGCGCGCAGGGGTCTGGGCCCATCGCCCTGAGCACACCTGCACGTTGCGTGGGCGGCCGAAAGCAGACCTAGCCTAGTGGCGTTCCAGTCCAATTCGGCGCGCGCCGCTCCGTCGCTGACGTCTGAAGTGCTTCGGCTGATACCACGACGTCGGGATACCCATAACTACTCCCACGTAGATGGTTAGTGCGTATAGGCTCGTAGCCGACTCAGATCAAATACCATGATCTCGTTAAGCGTGTTAAGTATCCGCGAACGCCGAACAGGGCCAGGCCCACCTGTCTCCTAGGTGGTCTCAACCTGCCCTGTCGCTCCGCCACAAAGTAACAGTCGAGGGCCGTCGGGAACCCAGGCCCACCTCTACCGGGATGGAGCCACCTGTCCTTTCAGCCCCCTCATCAGAATCACTTGCGGGTACTCATCGAGCTGACCCGACTTTAGTCACCATCTGTATAGTATGTATGTATGTATATACCCGTGATCACCTCCCGAGTGATCACGGCCCAATAGTATAGCAAGGCAGACTGACAAGAATGTAGGGCCAATGATGATAAACTAGCATCCTATACTAAGCATTTATGATTGCAGGTAAGGTATCAACAGGTGTAGCAACAATGTCAGGCTATGCATCAGAATAGGATCAACGGAAAGCAGTAACATGCTACACTACTCTAATGCAAGCAGTATAGAGTAGAATAGGTGATATCTAGTGATCAAGGGGGGGGCTTGCCTGGTTGCTCTGGCAAGAGAGAGGGGTCGTCAACTCCGTAGTCGAACTGGGCAGCAGCAGCGTCGGTCTCGTAGTCTACCGGAGAGAAGAGGGGGAAGAAATAATGAATACAATGCAAACAAATGCATATCGATGCATGACATGACAAGTAACGATGCTAGGTGTGCCCAATCGCGGTAGTAGGTGATACCGACGAAGGGGGGAAACATCCGGGAAAGTATTCCCGGTGTTTTGCGTTTTCGGACAGATGAACCGGAGGGGAAAAGTTGCGAGTTCGATAGGTTAGGGGTGTGTGGCGGACGAACGGACTGCGTATCCGAAATCGTCTCGTCGTTCTGAGCAACTTTCATGTATAAAGTTTTTCCATCCGGGCTACGGTTTATTTTATATTGATTTTCTAAAGTTTAAATCATTTTTAGAATTTATTTAATTAATTTAATCAACATTATCCAGAATAGTGTCTGCTGACGTCATGATGACGTCAGCATGACGTCAGCAGTCAACAGGGGTTGACTTGGTCAACCTGACGTGTGGGTCCAGTGGGACCCACCTGTCATACCCTGTTTAGGCTAATCAGGTTTTAGCTAAACTAATCACAGTTTAATTAGACTAATTAGTTAATTTGATTAATCTAATTATGATTAATTAACTTAATTAATTCCTTAATTAATTAATTAATTAATTAATTAATTTTATTATTATTAATTTTAATTCCTTTTTTTTAATAAAACGTTCTGGGGCATGGGGCCCCCATGTCATTGGCCCCAGGGGGCCGATGCGGGCACGGGCGCGTGGGTGCCTGATACGGCACCCGCCCAGGCCAACCGCGGTGGCGGGACTGGCGGGGCACGGTGGGGTGCCGGCGACGCAGGGAGGCAGGGGGCGTGCGCTCGTGGAGCCGGGCAAGGACGGCGACGAGCGGGCACGATGGAGGCGGGGCCGCTGTGAGCGCGGCCGAGGCGCGGGCCCGGCGCGTCGAGCGCGCATGCGGGCGCAGGCCGATGGCCGCAGGGGGTAGAGGGGCTCCGGGGTGCCGGAGCACGGCAACGAGCGGGCGAGGCGGTGTGGTCCGATGACCAAACGCGGCCACGGCGGGTGCGGTGGGGAACGAGGGGGAAGAGGAGGGGGACCTCGGCCGAGCGAGGGGAGGGACGCGGGCGCGGTGAGCCGGCGCAAGCCGGAGCGCGGCAAGCGCGGCACCGGAGCGGGCTCCGGCCACGGCGACCGAGCGCGCGCGGGGGGGGGGAGATGGGATCGATCCCAGGGGGATCGGGGGCGCGAAGGGGGGGGGGGAAGCTCACAGCGGGGGGCGTAGGGTCTCGGGAAAGCGGGCTCGGGGGCGGTCGGGGGCGACCGGCGAGGAGGAGGGCGGTGAGGCGCTCGACGGCGACGGGGCGGTGGCGTGCAGCGTGGTGGTCGTCGGGGGCGGCACGGGACCTCCCCGATCCAGTCGAGTGGGGGCGCCTGGGAGGAGGCAGGGGCGGCGTCCGACAGGGTGGAGGTCCGGCGGCGGTGGGCGTCGTCAGGGGGGCGGGGGGGGGCTCCAGGCGGCGGCGATGGGCGCTCGATCCCGATTGGATCGGGCGAGAGGGAGAGATGAGGGAGAATGTGGGGAATCGGGGGAGTGGGTAGTGGGGGATCTGGGGTTAGGGTTTCGGGGCGTGGGGGTTATGGGGGTGGCCGACTGGGCCTGGGATCGGCCCAGTTGGGCCAGGGTCCAGGGGGGGTTTCTCTTCCCTTTTTTTTTTGTATTGTTTTCTGTTTTCTTTTTATTTATTTTCTTTTCTGTTTTTATTTATTTATAATCACTTAGGCATTTTATAAAATTGTGAACCTTACACCATAATTATCTTTATAATATTTGGCAACCACCGAACATTTTTGTTTTAATTTTTGAAAACTTTTATTGTTTTCTTTTATTTAAATTTTGAATTTGTTTCGGTTCTGAACTATCGAGAGTTTATCACAGTAACCGTGGTGACGTGGCATCATTAGCGGGGAATCACTGTAGCTTAATTATCCGGGCGTCACAATTCTCCTCCACTACAAGAAATCTTGTCCCGAGATTTAGGAGGGGAGTAAGGGGGAAAGTTCTGGTTACGATATTCTAACGGATCTTCTCGAAGAAGTTAATCCCTTTCGTTGATGTCTTCAATTCTCTGCTTCAGGTCATTATGGTGAAGTCGTCCTTTTCTTGGGGCACTCCAACGTACTTACGAATAGGTAAGGGGCAGCTCAGCTATGACAAAATGTTTATGAGGGAAACCATCTGGGTTTAACCTTTGAATGAGCATAAGATTATCTCTCGAGTTGAACATATAAAATACATCAAGAGTAAGGTACGAAGGTACCATGAGAAGTTTCAAATGGATAGGCAATCGTTCGATGCCTAAAGCAACACGCGAAAGGGGTCCGGAGCAACGAGATTGAGTATTGCGTCTGTTACCAGAATAGATCACTAGGACGGTGGTCCGTGAATTACATACAAGGCCACGCACGAGGAATAACTTTAGGAACAGGAGGTGTACAGGAGATTCAGGTTTCGATCCTGTGGAACTGTGGGTTATGGGCCCACCATGTGGGTTAAAGTAGGAAGGGCAGTGACGTCTTGCAAGATCATGTAAGCAAGGCATGTCAGAGGATAGCCTGTTAGTTATGTCGGCAACAACATCGATACCAAGGGCGAGGGACGAAGAGAACCATTCTCCTGCTCGTTGAACGAGGCGGACCAATAGGCAAAGTTCTCATCCATCGGTGGTTACCAGAATGTCATCAACAATAGAAACAAGGTCTTACTGACAGAATTGTACACCGAGGTGTTTACCTAAGTAGGAGAAAACTACTGCTTACATCATATAGATCACAAGAAGGTTTAAACAATCCCAATGGAAAGGAAAAGTGATTGTCAGGTTTAAGCAGAACAATGGAAAGGAAAATGTGTTTAAACACATATTTCAAGGGTATATCCTTCCCAAGGACAAGCAGAGTAAGATATCCATGACAGGATATAATGTAGAAAACCCTTTAGAAACGGGGAGAGAAACTTCATGACATTACCCATACAACGGTGTTTGGATAATTTAGCAGGAAACATTTAGCATTGGCTACAAATGTCCTTGTTGACAATCGGAGTACCACAAACATGCTTCGAGATAGCATTACATGGTCTTCAAGCAAGTTCAGGCTTTGTAAACAAAAAGGGTCCATCAGGAAGAACTTATAGAATAAGTCTTACAATTTCCTCATGGAAGAAAGGATAGCCTGGCTGAAAAGGGAAACTATAACAATTGGGCCTCCAGCCAGGTGTGCTAGGCATGACATCACCTTACCGGGTCACATAAGGACCATTGTTGTAACTCTTGGAAATATGTTCCAACCATCATATCTGACCTAGATTCAGATCTGATTAGTGCCAGGATACCTCCGACTTAGTAAGCCTGAGAAGAAAAGGTGCAACACAATTGACGAGATGACAATGTAAGGTTCTCGGGAAATGAACTATGAAGTGATTTCCGTTAACAAGAGTTCATCATTAATCCAAGGAGAGGACAAAGAGGTGTCTGGTGAACTCAACGGCAATTCATCGAGATTTCCAAAAGATGGATTTCCACAATTAAGTGAACAAGGAGATAACATTTGTCAGATCAAATGATATAAGGAAGTATGCTCACGGAAAACATACACAATTAAACATTGGTTGAAAGGTGCGCCCAAAATATGGGTTGGGTTGCACGACCAATGTCAGAATGGTGATTCAATAATCAATAGCCTAAGAATAAACTTTCGACCACTAACTTCAAAAATAGGGTTGCTAGAAGGAAAGAATCCAAACAACACTGTTCACTTGTTGGAATTAACACGGGGACCAAGAAAGAATGGTGATGGTGAGAAGTATTTCCATGTCAAGAATTCTCAAGAGGTGGAACAAATCTCAGAACATTCTTGACATAAAGGATGGTAATACTCCGCGGTAGAATATAACATAAGTTGGATAGCAAGGAACCCAAGGTACAACACAATACAGGAACAAGTTTTGTGTTGGAGGGAATGCAATAATGTTGTCGCTGATAACACCAATCATCGAGGGCAAGGATGGTATTCCTCATCATGGTTTCAATAGATCTCTTGGAAGAGCTCAGAATGTTGATGATATTCACGACACATTTGTCGCGAGAGTTCATGAAGATGTAATCGATCGGTGATGACATCAAGTCAAAGTAATGATAAAGTGAAAGGTTATCGGAACCAAGGGTACGACACAAACTCGAAACCAAGCTTGTTGTTCAAGGCGAAATGATAAGACGATGATGATCGACGTAAGGTTAGTTCATCGTCGAAAATTGTGCTCCGGGAAGAAGGACCGGGTAGCACAGTTAGAATCGTCACGACAATGATATAGCCAGACAGGCTAGGAATGGCGTGATTGGGTACAAACTCGTACTTATAGAAGCTTACTGAAGAGTTGTTGAACCGAAGAGCGGACTCGGTTCAGTTATCGGTGTCTTTGAGTGTTCAATAACTCAGAGCCCGCGAAAAATTGGAATCAGTGGGAAGGTAGCACTTGATGAAGAACTCATAAGGAGTTATGCAGTTCCATGATAGTCTCGAGATACCAGGGGGGTAATACTCGACACAAGATCAAAGTAAAGGTGGGACTGGTGTATTGATCCATAGAAGACAATTGCTTTAACTTGTCCGAGAAATGAGATCAAAGAAGAACAATCATGGTCGGAACCACGGTTGCAAAAGGCCAGATCCTAGATATAAGATGAACTTATACCAAAGGAATAATTTATTTAAAAGAAGCTTTAATGATATGATCTACATCGTGTCCATGGGCATGAACACAAGTTCAAGGTCGACTCGCACTTCTCCAATGCATATCCTTTCATTCACTTCTCACGTTCGATGAAGTTGCAGTGTTGAAATTTTATCTGGTGAAGCACCAGAAGAGTATGACTCGTGAAAACTTTCGGGTTCACACGGTTTAGAGAAGGCATATGTTCAACCCACAGGGGCTTCTTAGAAACGTATACCACAAGTTTCAAGAGCAAATAACACAAGCTCGAAAGTAGAGCAAGGTTGAGAAAGTAGATGATACAATTATCAAGGGCATTATGTATCCAAGGGAAGGCTCACAAGGTTATTGAATATGAAGGATGCTGACGGATAAAATCCAACAATGGGCCTGATGGTCCACAAGGGATCTGACGTGAGCATCGGTACTCAACTAGAGGAAGCAAATTATAGAAACAACTGACTAACTCAATTGTCAAATGCAAAGGAATTATGATTTCCAAATCAAGGGATCAGAAGCAATGCTCTGATTAGGGGTGGATAAGTTGAATAGCCTTAGGGTACAATCAAAGACAATTGGATTGGTCGAGAACCAATTCCAGTTAAAAGGATGGCAGCTCAGCCGGAAAATTAATTTATAAGGATCAATGATGATTGCGTGTATTCACAAACATATTGAGTCAACGGACTCAAAATGATAATGACAAGGAATGTCATTAAGACTACGAGACTTATGGGATTAACCATAATGCAAGCAAGCAAGAATTTCAAGAGCCAAAGGCTCCAGAGGATTTTCGGAAGATCGAATATTATTTTGAAGACTTTCGTGAAACACATGAACAACTGGGGATAGCGGTTACTCGACAAGTGCGAGAATTATCCATAGGGGTATTCAGGTGACAAGGAATTGCAAGACAGTAGGCACAAGATATTCTCGGATCAATAGAGAGAATTTCGGGGTATCTTGTAATAACAAGATCAACTGGGAATAAAAGTAAGAACGTCAAGTGTATGTATTTATCCATAGGGATATTTCGATGGTAGGGAATTGCAAAAGCAACGGACACAAGGTCTCAAAAGAGTTTCGGCGAGTAACTTCGAAATCTTCTGGTGCCGTCAGCGATCACCTGGACTGAAGGGGCTCTCCGGGAGAAAGTATTTTCGAGAACCTAAAGTCAGATTTTAGTAGAAATCGTTTAACCCGAGTAGAAGAGAGTTCAGAGTCCCAGAGTAAAGGTCGAGGAGTAAAAGATCCTAATACCACCCAATGGCGACGTGGGCCCATGGGCCGCACAACCATGTTAGTAAAAGTTTTGTAAAGTCTAGACTCGACTTTGGCCAAGGAGTTGGAAGGGGGATTCCTACAGGCAGTCGGCTCTGATACCAACTTGTGACGCCCCCGATTCAATCGTACACTAATCATGCACGCAAATGTGTACGATCAAGATCAGGGACTCACGGGAAGATATCACAACACAACTCTAAAACATAAATAAGTCATACAAGCATCATAATACAAGCCAGGGGCCTCGAGGGCTCGAATACAAGTGCTCGATCATAGACGAGTCAGCGGAAGCAACAATATCTGAGTACAGACATAAGTTAAACAAGTTTGCCTTAAGAAGGCTAGCACAAACTGGGATACAGATCGAAAGAGGCGCAGGCCTCCTGCCTGGGATCCTCCTAAACTACTCCAGGTCGTCGTCAGCGGCCTACACGTAGTAGAAGGCACCTCCATTGTAGCAGGAATCGTCGTCGATGGTGGCGTCTGGCTCCAAGGCTCCAGCATCTGGTTGCGACAACCAGGTAGAAGGGAAAAGGGGGAAAAGAGGGAGAAAAGCAACCGTGAGTACTCATCCAAAGTACTCGCAAGCAAGGAGCTACACTACATATGCATGGGTATATGTGTAAGGAGGCCATATCGGTGGACTGAACTGCAGAATGCCAGAATAAGAGGGGGATAGCTAGTCCTATCGAAGACTACGCTTCTGGCAGCCTCCGTCTCGCAGCACGTAGAAGAGAGTAGATTGAAGTCCTCCAAGTAGCATCTCCAAGTAGCATCTCATAGCATAATCCTACCCGGCGATCCCCTCCTCGTATCCCTGAGAGAGAGCGACCACCGGTTGTATCTGGCACTTGGAAGGGTGTGTTTTATTAAGTATCCGGTTCTAGTTGTCATAAGGTCAAGGTACAACTCCAAGTCGTCCTGTTACCGAAGATCACGGCTATTCGAATAGATTAACTTCCCTGCAGGGGTGCACCACATAACCCAACACGCTTGATCCCATTTGGCCGGACACACTTTCCTGGGTCATGCCCGGCCGCGGAAGATCAACACGTCGCAGCCCCACCTAGGCAAAACAGAGAGGCCAGCACGCCGGTCTAAACCTAAGCGCGCAGGGGTCTGGGCCCATCGCCCTGAGCACACCTGCACGTTGCGTGGGCGGCCGAAAGCAGACCTAGCCTAGTGGCGTTCCAGTCCAATTCGGCGCGCGCCGCTCCGTCGCTGACGTCTGAAGTGCTTCGGCTGATACCACGACGTCGGGATACCCATAACTACTCCCACGTAGATGGTTAGTGCGTATAGGCTCGTAGCCGACTCAGATCAAATACCATGATCTCGTTAAGCGTGTTAAGTATCCGCGAACGCCGAACAGGGCCAGGCCCACCTGTCTCCTAGGTGGTCTCAACCTGCCCTGTCGCTCCGCCACAAAGTAACAGTCGAGGGCCGTCGGGAACCCAGGCCCACCTCTACCGGGATGGAGCCACCTGTCCTTTCAGCCCCCTCATCAGAATCACTTGCGGGTACTCATCGAGCTGACCCGACTTTAGTCACCATCTGTATAGTATGTATGTATGTATATACCCGTGATCACCTCCCGAGTGATCACGGCCCAATAGTATAGCAAGGCAGACTGACAAGAATGTAGGGCCAATGATGATAAACTAGCATCCTATACTAAGCATTTAGGATTGCAGGTAAGGTATCAACAGGTGTAGCAACAATGTCAGGCTATGCATCAGAATAGGATCAACGGAAAGCAGTAACATGCTACACTACTCTAATGCAAGCAGTATAGAGTAGAATAGGCGATATCTGGTGATCAAGGGGGGGGGCTTGCCTGGTTGCTCTGGCAAGAGAGAGGGGTCGTCAACTCCGTAGTCGAACTGGGCAGCAGCAGCGTCGGTCTCGTAGTCTACCGGAGAGAAGAGGGGGAAGAAATAATGAATACAATGCAAACAAATGCATATCGATGCATGACATGACAAGTAACGATGCTAGGTGTGCCCAATCGCGGTAGTAGGTGATACCGACGAAGGGGGGAAACATCCGGGAAAGTATTCCCGGTGTTTCGCGTTTTCGGACAGATGAACCGGAGGGGAAAAGTTGCGAGTTCGATAGGTTAGGGGTGTGTGGCGGACGAACGGACTGCGTATCCGAAATCGTCTCGTCGTTCTGAGCAACTTTCATGTATAAAGTTTTTCCATCCGGGCTACGGTTTATTTTATATTGATTTTCTAAAGTTTAAATCATTTTTAGAATTTATTTAATTAATTTAATCAACATTATCCAGAATAGTGTCTGCTGACGTCATGATGACGTCAGCATGACGTCAGCAGTCAACAGGGGTTGACTTGGTCAACCTGACGTGTGGGTCCAGTGGGACCCACCTGTCATACCCTGTTTAGGCTAATCAGGTTTTAGCTAAACTAATCACAGTTTAATTAGACTAATTAGTTAATTTGATTAATCTAATTATGATTAATTAACTTAATTAATTCCTTAATTAATTAATTAATTAATTAATTATTTTTATTATTATTAATTTTAATTCCTTTTTTTAATAAAACGTTCTGGGGCATGGGGCCCCCATGTCATTGGCCCCAGGGGGCCGATGCGGGCACGGGCGCGTGGGTGCCTGATACGGCACCCGCCCAGGCCAACCGCGGTGGCGGGACTGGCGGGGCACGGTGGGGTGCCGGCGACGCAGGGAGGCAGGGGGCGTGCGCTCGTGGAGCCGGGCAAGGACGGCGACGAGCGGGCACGATGGAGGCGGGGCCGCTGTGAGCGCGGCCGAGGCGCGGGCCCGGCGCGTCGAGCGCGCACGCGGGCGCAGGCCGATGGCCGCAGGGGGTAGAGGGGCTCCGGGGTGCCGGAGCACGGCAACGAGCGGGCGAGGCGGTGTGGTCCGATGACCAAACGCGGCCACGGCGGGTGCGGTGGGGAACGAGGGGGAAGAGGAGGGGGACCTCGGCCGAGCGAGGAGGCGCGAGGGGAGGGACGCGGGCGCGGTGAGCCGGCGCGAGCCGGAGCGCGGCAAGCGCGGCACCGGAGCGGGCTCCGGCCACGGCGACCGAGCGCGCGGGGGGGGGGAGATGGGATCGATCCCAGGGGGATCGGGGGCGCGAAGGGGGGGGAAGCTCACGGCGGGGGGCGTAGGGTCTCGGGAAAGCGGGCTCGGGGGCGGTCGGGGGCGACCGGCGAGGAGGAGGGCGGTGAGGCGCTCGACGGCGACGGGGCGGTGGCGTGCAGCGTGGTGGTCGTCGGGGGCGGCGCGGGACCTCCCCGATCCAGTCGAGTGGGGGCGCCTGGGAGGAGGCAGGGGCGGCGTCCGACGGGGTGGAGGTCCGGCGGCGGTGGGCGTCG
This sequence comes from Triticum aestivum, assembly GCF_018294505.1. Taxonomy (NCBI): domain Eukaryota; kingdom Viridiplantae; phylum Streptophyta; class Magnoliopsida; order Poales; family Poaceae; genus Triticum; species Triticum aestivum. Next base: position 534,945,140 of record NC_057809.1, on the reverse strand, counting down.
TCAGGGGGGCGGGGGGGCTCCAGGCGGCGGCGATGGGCGCTCGATCCCGATTGGATCGGGCGAGAGGGAGAGATGAGGGAGAATGTGGGGAATCGGGGGGAGTGGGTAGTGGGGGATCTGGGGTTAGGGTTTCGGGGCGTGGGGGTTATGGGGGTGGCCGACTGGGCCTGGGATCGGCCCAGTTGGGCCAGGGTCCAGGGGGGGTTTCTCTTCCTTTTTTTTTATTGTTTTCTGTTTTCTTTTTATTTATTTTCTTTTCTGTTTTTATTTATTTATAATCACTTAGGCATTTTATAAAATTGTGAACCTTACACCATAATTATCTTTGTAATATTTGGCAACCACCGAACATTTTTGTTTTAATTTTTGAAAACTTTTATTGTTTTCTTTTATTTAAATTTTGAATTTGTTTCGGTTCTGAACTATCGAGAGTTTATCACAGTAACCGTGGTGACGTGGCATCATTAGCGGGGAATCACTGTAGCTTAATTATCCGGGCGTCACAAAACCCCTACCATTATCTATGAAGATAATGCTGCTTGTGTTGCACAAGTCCAGATGGGTTATGTGAAGAGTAACCTCACAAAGCATATTAGTCCCAAGTTCTTCTATGCACATGAGCTGCAGCGGTTGAACGAGGTGAGAGTTTTGCATACTAAGTCCTGTGACAATCTTGCTGATATGTTCACTAAATCATTACCGACATCAACCTTAGAGAGGTGTGTGCGTGGAATCGGTATGATGAGACTTAGAGAGATGCAAGGTTCAGGCGGAGAAATGATGAGACTTAGAGAGATGCAAGGTTCAGGGGGAGAAACTTCACAAACTCGTCGTTAAAACCTCGATCCTGATGATCGAGTACTCAACTTGATGGTTGAGTGCATTGTACTCCTTTTCCCTTGAGTGAGTTTTTCTGATGTTTCTCACACGAGGTTTTTGACGAGGCAATTCGTGCAATACAACAACGTATACTGTGTGCTTTTTCTTCATATTTTTTCCCACTGGGTTTTTTGGAGTTTTGAGGCATAGATATACTGATAATTACCCAAAGGGGAGTGTTGAGAAACCGGGTCCACCACGATGGTGGCGGCGGCTACTTGTGATGCACGGTTTAGCCCCCCCTCGGTTCCACACTTTACGTTAAGTGGGTATTTATCCCTTGACCATTTGCCCCTATATAAAGAGACGATGAGCAATAATTGTAATAGTTGATCATTGATTAATAAAGATAGTCTCCTTCGTACTTCCCTGTGTTCATATACTTTTACGTATTCAACTACTTCGTCTACGACGCTCGCTCTTGCTCCGCAACCTTGAACCGGACTCGCCGGCGGAGTTGAGGAACAATCTCTTCTGTCTCGTCCTGGATGCGTGAAAGAGACGGCCGGGCGAACGACGGATCGGAGATTCCGATGTGTTCGTTCGCGAGGCAACCGTGCCAGCTCGGGACAGCCAAGCTCCGCAACTCCTCTATCCTAGTATTTTATTTGTCGTGCCCAATCAACTTGCATATTACTGTGGTACGATCCTAATCAAGCAGCGTAGATAGATGGCATCGCCGTCCCCGTGGCCCGAAAGGTTCCTCGGTCCGGTCGTCGCTGTGGCCTCGGCGCGACGTGCCGTTCGTGGCGCTGCGTCCCCACGCCGTCGCCGCCGTGGTCCTAACTCCCACTGGACCTCCTAGGCCTCATCATCGCCGGCCTCCCGGACCCGGCCGATCGCGCCCACTTCAGCTCCGTGTGCCGTTCCTGGCGCTCGCCCCCCTACCCACGGCAGCTAACTTGGGTCGACGCAGTGTGTCGTTCGTGGCACTTCGTTTCATCTCCTGGAAGACCGCTACCTTCGGTCAGCGCGGGCCGCCGTTTCTCAAGATCGTCACCCCCGACCTCCCAACGCCAGCCACCATGGCGCCATATGTGGCGCTCGATCTTCCCACCACGGCGGCAACAGCCGTGGACCGTGCTTCCCGGCGGCTTCTTCCTCGATGACCTCGCTTCGGAGTCATCCGACCGCGGGTCGGAAGCAGCCACCTCCTTCCCCAAGAACCTGCACCGCGTTGGCTCCACTGACAGCTGGCTCGCCTTCGACTGGACGGACGACGAGGAAAGGCATGCATACTTCTTGCACAACCCTTTCTCAAGGGCAACCGTGCTGCTCCCGGAGCTGGACGCCGTCGTCGGTGATGTCTCCGAGTTGTTTAGGATCCGCAAGGTGCTCATGCGATCGACCCCCGATGACCTCATCGTGGTTATGACCAACAACTGGGATCTCCCTATATTTTCAATCCAGCGAGGGAAGGGCGCGTTGTTACCACAGCTGCAAGCAGCTCCCTTTGACTTTGGGACCATCATCGACATTGCCTTTCTTGAAAACAAACTCTAGGGAATCACCAAGGACCAGGAACTTATCTCCCTCCCCATCACCTTTGACGATGTGCACGACATACCCATGGCTACCACTATTGAGCAGCTCATCTGGACCAACATTGATGCTGCTGCTCATGTGGCAGGAGATGACGAGAACGAAGACGGAAACAACAAAGGCTATGCGGGTGACGAGCAAAACAACGATGAGGCTAAGAATGATAAGGATGAGCTTCTTCTTAGCGAAGAGGACAACGCCAAACGTCGTAATCATGTCAAATCGATGTTAAAAGCTAGGGATGGCATGATAGGCACCAACATCCAATTTGAATCCGACCATATCATCTTTCGGTACTTGGTCGAGTCGTGCGGGAAGCTTCTCATGGTGATACGAGAAGCCGATAGCCCGAGATTGACTTATAAGGTGGAGGTTTTTGTGGTCGATTTCAATGTCCTTGAATGGGTTCCGATCTCTGGCGGCGGGCTAGGTGGCCAGACGCTTTTCATCAGCAAACTCTTCAGTAAGTCTGTTTTAGCTCGCGGGGAGGTGGAACCAAATGCTATTTATTTTATCGATTTTGATGAAGTCTTCAGCATGAAATCCGCCAAGGCGAGATACATTGGTCACTTTCGGGGAAAGAAATTTCTTGACTTCAATACCATAACATGGATCTTTCCTCCGGAGTAGAACCAGTTCTTTATGCATTGGGCACTTTTTCATTTAAAAAACTATATTTACCTTACTAGGTACATGTAGAGATTTATGCAGTGTGCACTTTCTTTTGGGGTATCATTGCCAATTCAACCGGTGTGCCTTTTGTCTATTACACTTGTGTCAATTATGGTTTATACTTTTTAAAGATAAATATGGTTTATACTTTATATTATGTCAATGAACGTTGGACACAAGCATGTGACAATACACGACTCTAACAAAAGTGAAAATCATAACTATGACTATATGCCTCAAACTTCTTGGAGAAGTCACATCTCGGCTGCACCACCATATGTCTTGTTAACAATGGATAACATCAAGAAATCCAGCCATTGAAGTACCCAAGTTGCTGAAAAAAGATGATGATGTCGTTTATGATGCATATGGAGGCACGCCAACAGACATCACATATAATCAACTCGTCGTCCATGAAGAACAATGGGGATGAAAACTTCCAGACTACTCGGCAATGCCGCGCGATGCCGCTTCCTCTTTTTGTGAGGTTGCCCCCATTACCGTTGGAGCGACGTCTCCACGACACCAAAACCTACCCCCTCAGTCCTAAAATAAGTTTCCCTCCCATCCTCCCTATGGTGCAGGCGCAACAGCCATAGCCATAGGGGGGATTGATCTTGTGGCGTCTAGGGTTTCTTTTCTCACGTCTACTACGGTCGAGTCTTCTTTTTAGGGGAACTACTACGGTTGAGTCTATATGTGTGTGCCTTACTTTTGCACCGGAGTGATTGCCGTCGTTGTGTGTGACCTTGGTTGGGATCAGTCGTGCCTTGGACATCCATCCACCATGACTAGAGAGATGAGATTGATGACACAAAAGATTAGGTTTTGTTCATAGGCCGTATGAATGAAAGTGTTACTGTGTCTAGGGCCCGTCGACCGACCATCGTACTTGGCAGGCCAACACACCGAGGCTTCGGTGCCTTATGATGTGGACCTGGTGTTGTTCGACGGTATGACAAGTTGAGAACACAGCTTGTAGCACAAGTCTAAGGCCTTGTACAATGGGAGATGCTTAGGAAGGTGCTTAGAAAAATAAATCGAGTTTTTCTGAAGCACCGGTGCCTATTTCTACAAGAGACACGCTTAGTTAAACGTCTATCATGTACAAATAAGCACCGGTGCTTAAGAAAAGCTTGGTTTATATCTCTAAACACCCCCCCTAACCACCTTCCATTGTACAAGGCCTAAGGCCAAACTTGCTACCCCTCTGATCTAAATTAATTGACGCGGCTTTAATGAAGTACTACAAGAGTGACAAACTAAGTACAGTACCACATTATTATTGTTGTTATGCATCAGAAAAGAAAAGGTATTATTGTTGATATAGCATCTCCTTACCCCGGGTAACCATGGCCATTTATTTATCCCAGAACCAGAAAGGTAGTTGGACTTGAACGGGAACTGAAGAAACCTTGGCGTGCCAAGTAGGAGTACAAACGATGTACCGTGCAGTCGTGCACGAAGATTCCCCTCCACCTTAGCTAATCTCATTCGGCGGTCCTGTTTTAGGAAGTTTTTCAAAATGGAGAATAACACCGGTCTCTTATCAAATGATGCGCACAACTATCTTTATTACATTATTATTCTATAATAAAGTCTTACAAAATAAATACATGAATCAACTCAAAGCCACCTTCCTAGCGAAACATGTTGCCCTATCTTGTGTCCTAACCTCTCAACACACACCTAAAAATCGGTGACCTCACTTCAAAATGGAGAATAACACAGGGACCAATAATCGCCCCACGACGCCTCCAGTGAGGTAATGACGCCCACAGGCACGGCCGTGGATGGTTCCGGCCGAGGTCGAAACAAGCTTTCGCTGTCAAACTCGCATCCAATATCGACTGGGCCCTCGGATCCATCTCCACTGTCTTCCGCCACACCCCAAGGGAACATCCCCACCGCCGATAGACATCTGCACACAACTGGAGCCCGAGCCCTGCCACCACCGCCAAGAACCGCCGGGGTGGGCCGTCGATCGTAGAAGAAGCCCCATCAGTGCACGGCCGACGACGGATAGGGACACCCGCTTGAAGATCCACCACGGTCGCGCCTCGAAACCATGGCAAAAGAAGGTCGCATCGCTCCCATCCTTGGCAGTCGCACGGCTTAGTTAGCCCGCGGCGACCTGAGGAGGCGACGAGAGTGTGGGTGAGAGTGGAGGGGCTTTGGACGAGAAATCCCATCGGTGGCTGATGGCTGGGGCGAGGAAAGCCTGAGATCGCCTGTTGCTGATCTTAGTACAAAGAGAATAATAAAAACGCGTTCAAATTTTTAGTACAAAGAGAATAATAAAAAAAGCGTTCAAATTTGTAGTACAAAGAGAATAATAAAAAGTAAAAATGCGTGTGAATTTGCTGGGAAGTCATTCACGTGTCTGACCTGGCAGAACCGCTGGGATCCACTGCAGGAACAAAAGTCGTAAGCAGGAAAGTACTCCTATGTGCCAATGCTAATGAGGTGTATGGATGCAATCCTCGAGCGTGGATAGACGGGAGACCGTATATACATGATCTACGTGGATTGGTTGTCGTGACATGTACGGAAGTTGTTGGTAGATCATATAGGGAGTGGTGGATGCTTGTGGAATATACTTGGAGCAGGCAATGTTACGTCGCGTGTGTGTATACTGGACGGGACATGTGGCGGATGACTGCCACCTAGCCCCTAGTGCCGTGGATAGATGAGGACGTGTACGCATCATGTTGCAGTTTTTGTTGTGCACGTCTTCCTTGCGACTTTGCGCAATTATCGCCTCACCTCAATGAGACCACGAATGGAGACGGTTTGCTAAAACCAAACGCCTCGCGTATGGAGCCGTTCTTATCCAGCACCGACCCTCTGGTTCGCCATGTGCAACGTGCTTCTTGCTTCTTGGACAGTATATGATAATCATGTAGAGTCGACCTACTTTTGCATGATGGGGTTGCATGCCTTAATTATTGGTTAGCTATTTACATTAATCACTACTCACTCTGTTTCATAATTATTGCCGTGGTCTGTTTTTCATAATTAAGCTGTAAAAAATGAACTCCACCTCGTTCAAACTCTTTTGGATAACATAATTTACTCACATTCTTGTGGTATACTGCTACTACCTAGTAGGAGTATGATTTACCCAAGCAACAGGTTAGAGTGAATCTTTTACGCAGCAGATCTTTCAGTCAAAGGGAGCAAGGTGAGCCGTAATTTGTCCCGTCCTGCCTGCCTGAACGCGTGAAAGGGACGGCCGAACAGAAGGGGACGGACCTCGGGCGGTGGCTGCCAGCTCGGGACAACCAGACCAGCAGCTCTGATCAGCTAAAAATAAATGTTCCGAGATCCTAATCAGGCTCGCCGCATGTGATTAGCCGCGGTGGAAGGGAATCTTGGTGCGCGGTTGTTAACATCGTTTGTCCTTGGCACGCCAAGGGTTCTACTGCCTGTTCAAACTTAACTACCTTTCCCGGATAAATGGTCATGGTTATCCAGGGTAAGGGAATGCTGTCCATTGAGATAACAAAATTACTAGTGCTAGTGGTTACTTATTCGTCTCGCCAACTAATCGGTACCAAGCGGTGAGCTTTGGTATGCTACCAACAAAATTTACAATAACCTGCAAAAGAAATTACAATAATAAAAAATTAACCAGCCATCTTTTGCTAGGCTGCCGTTTGTCCGTAGCAACTTTTTAAATCTAAATGTTACTTACTCAGTTTGCAAGACTTTTTAAGGATTCCATTTATAGAGATAAAGTATGCATGTGGACGTTCCGGGCTCATTCAGTTTGCAGGACTTTCTAAAGATTCCATACGATTTTGGCACTAGCCATTATTTGTTGGAATATTAGGCAAGTTCATGATTAATTCCAATAAATAATTCATAACTAGAAGAGATACTAGCATGCAATAATCTAGCAAACTAGAAGAACAGCAAGACATGCATAACAGCAGCAAGCACGTAACAATAGCTGTAGAAACAGACATGAACAAAGGATGTTGGACGTACTGATCGTTAGCTATTATGGGTGCGACAGTGTTGATGACGATGTTGGCGACGATCTGCTGCTGACGGCTATGAATACGACGATGAGTAGCACCGCCCGACTTGGACGGAAGACGACCCGTGATGACGAATTTGAGCAGTCGCGCACAACGCTTCCCAAAAACCTAATTCGTCCTCTCCCGGTGCAGGATCACAAAGACGAACGGTTCCGGAGACCTGCTCTCCCACGCGCCGATGCACGCCGGCGTTTGGGATGGAGTAGACTACGATGGCGGCGCAAGTTGTGAGATGAGGCAAAACCCTAGGTGTTTTCGGTGTGTCTCTGGCCGCAGCCGGTAGCTGTATATATATTAGGACCAGAGGCGGTATTGTGTCGCGACCATAATCCCAAACCGACTCGGTTTCTAATTCGTATACTTACCGGACAAGAAATCAAAAACTTGTCTGCCAAGACATAAAAAATAAAACGGCAAAAGGAAGCTGCGCTCCTGCAAGGAGACGGACCGGATTTCGGCGGACCATTCACGCGCATGTCGCATGTACGCCTCGCCTCGGTCCGGCCCGGCCCGGCCCGGCCCGGCCCGGCCCGGCCCGGCGAGGTGAGGCGAGCGCGCGCGCGCGTGTGGTTTTCCCCTTCTCTTCTCCCATACCACTTAGAGTGGTGGAGAGAACCCACTATATAAAGAGGTCCAACTCTTCTTCAACTTCCAAGGTGGGACTAAACTTAGCACCACCACTTGCCATTTTACACATGGGCTTTGAGATTTCAGAAATTGCTATGGGCCTAGCCCATTAATTCTAACAACCCCCCACCAGATCTCAAATACCCATTTTAGAGATTTGCCTTCTCTCACCACTTGTTTAATATACCAGTGTTTCAGCAGAGACTGTTAAGTTGAACTTCTGCCTAGAACTTTAAGCTACATCCATTCACAACTTGACAATGGACTATGCCTTGAATTGCTAGTTTTGTGTGAACAGGTTTCACTCAAAGTCTTAACCAGTACCTGACTGCCAGTAGGCTACCCCGCGGTTTGGAGCTTATACGTCATACTCCCTGGTCTCTTCGTGAGTTTACTAGAGATCACCCAAATCTCATAGACTGCGACGTTTACAGTCAGAACTCATATAGGTGTGTTCTTTCAAGACTGCTCTTAGGACAGCATCTTTGCTAATTATAGCCAATAGAACCACATTAAGGCATGTTGCCGACCTGCCTTACAGATTTGAGCCTTACAGCTGTGAGAGTTTTGCATCTTCACTTGAAGACGATCATAAGTTATTACTCTCCTCAGTTAACCAATAGCTTGTTCTTTCCAGATCCTAATTCACGGGATCTCCGATCACAAAGGTTGGGTTACTACTATGGTGTAACATCTATGGGTCTCATACCCATCTCCCTCGATGCAATATCTATCACATTTCGTGATAGTCCCTTCGTAAAGGGATCTGCCAGGTTTTTGTCTGTTTGTATATACGTAACAGTTATTACTCCGAAGTTTCTCAACTTCCTGACAGACTTCAAACGTCTTTTCACGTGTCTTGATGACTTTGCATTATCTTTAGAATTGTTCACTTTAGCGATAACCGTTTGGTTATCACAATTCATAAGAATAGCCGGTACAGGTTTTTCAACAACCGGCAAGTCCATCAAGAGCTCACGCAGCCATTCTACCTCAACAGTAGCTGTGTCCAAAGCAGTTAATTCTGCTTCCATAGTTGACCTCGTCAATATGGTTTGCTTGCAAGACCTCCATGACACTGCGCCACCACCATGAGTAAATACATACCCACTTGTTGCGTAAAGTACATCAACATCGGGGATCCAATTTGAATCACTATATCCTTCTAGCACAGCAGGATGCCCTGAATAAGTAATTCCGTAACTCATAGTACCTCTCAGATAGCGCAAGACCCTTTCTAGTGCATGCCAATGATCATCACCCGGGTTGGACATGAACCTACTCAGTTTGCTCACAGCAAAAGAGATATCTGGTCTTGTAGCGCTAGCTAAATACACGAGTGAACCGACAATTTGAGAGTATCTTAATTGATCTCTCGTTTCTTTCTTGTTCTTTCTGAGTGTCACGCTGGGATCATAAGGTGTTGGAAAAGGCTTGCTATCCATAAAACCGAATCGGTTCAAGACCTTCTCAACATAGTGAGATTGCGTTAATGTAATCCCACTCTCATCCTTAATAAGTTTGATGTTTAGAATTACATCGGCTTCTCCCAGATCTTTCATGTCAAAACTTTTTGATAGAAAAGACTTGACCTCATTAATTGCATTAATGTTTGTACCAAAGATCAGTATGTCGTCCACATACAAACATAATATGGCACTATTGCCCCCACCATGGCGATAATAAACACACCTATCAGCCTCGTTAATGACAAATCCTGCAGAAGTCAAAGTTCTTTCAAACTTCTCATGCCATTGCTTAGGTGCCTGTTTCAGACCATACAAAGATTTTAACAACTTGCACACCTTTCTCTCTTCACCCTTTACCACAAACCCGTCAGGCTGATCCATATAGATCTCCTCTTCCAACTCTCCATTGAGAAAAGTTGTCTTTACATCCATTTGATGAATGATAAGACCATAAGAGGCAGCCAAGGAAAGTAACACTCGAATGGTGGTCATTCTAACAACGGGTGAATAGGTGTCAAAGTAATCTTCGCCTTCTTTCTGAGTGTAGCCCTTGGCCACTAGCCGCGCCTTGTACTTATCAATAGTACCATCAGGCTTTAGCTTCTTTTTGAACACCCACTTACAGCCCACAGGTTTACAACCATATGGTCTATCAGTTAGTTCCCAAGTTCCATTAGAAAGAATTGAGTCCATCTCATTATGAACAGCTTCTTTCCAATCATCTACATCCGGAGATGCATATGCTTCTGCAATCGTCTTGGGTGTGTCGTCCACAAGGTATACAATGAAATCATCACCAAAGGATTTTGCAATTCTTTGTCTCTTGTTCCTTCTAGGAACTTCATTGTTATCCTTCTCAAGGACTTCCTCATGTGATTGTTCGAAATATTCATCAGTTGTACTAGATTCAGGAATTATCTCAGAAGAAAATCTAGCAATGCTATGCATATCTTTCATAGGAAATATGTTCTCAAAAAATGTTGCATCACGAGATTCCATTATAGTATCAACATGCATATCAAGTACTTCAGATTTTACCACTAAAAACCTATAAGCAATGATCCGTTGAGCATACCCTAGAAAGACACAATCCACTGTCTTTGGTCCAAGTTTGCGTTTCTTAGGAATAGGAATATTGACCTTTGCCAAACATCCCCAAGTGCGCAAATAAGAAAGTGATGGTTTTCTCCCAACCCACTCCTCATAAGGGGTTTTCTCTTTATTATTGTTGGGAACTCTATTCAGTACATGACATGAAGTCAATAGAGCCTCCCCCCACCATGCCTTAGATAAACCAGCAGTGTCTAACATGGCATTCACCAAGTCAGTCAATGTGCGGTTTTTCCTCTCGGCCACTCCATTTGATTGAGGTGAATAGGGAGGCGTCCTCTCATGAATAATACCATGTTCCTCACAAAATTCATCAAAAACTTTTGGAAAATACTCTCCACCACGATCGGACCTAAGACGCTTGATCTTTCTCTCTAGTTGATTTTCAACTTCAGCTTTATAGATTTTAAAGTAGTCTAATGCTTCATCTTTAGTTTGCAACAAATAAACATAGCAAAATCTAGTCGCATCATCAATCAAAGTCATGAAATATCTCTTTCCACCTTTTGTCAACACACCATTCATCTCACAAAGATCAGAATGTATGAGTTCTAGAGGTGCCAAGTTTCTCTCCTCGGCAGCCTTATGAGGCTTTCGAGGTTGCTTAGATTGCACACAACTATGGCACTTAGAACCTTTGGCAACTGTGAAGTTCGGTATTAAACTCATGCTGGATAGCCGAGACATTAAACCAAAATTAATATGACATAAACGAGAGTGCCAAATACTTGCATCATCATTAACACTAGCACAAATTTGGTTTATTGACTTATTGGAAAAATCTGAAAGAGAAAAACGGAACAAGCCTCCGCACTCATAGCCTTTTCCTATAAATTGTCCAAATCTTGACACGATTACTTTATTGGACTCTAAAACTACCTTAAAACCATCTCGACATAGAAGGGAGCCGCTAACTAGATTCTTGTTCATAGTAGGGACATGCTGCACGTTCCTTAGTTGCACGATCTTTCCCGAAGTAAACTTCAGATCCACCGTGGCAATGCCATGAACAGAAGCATGTGACCCATTCCCCATTAGGACGGAAGAATCCCTTGCGACTTGATAAGAAGTAAACAGGGAGATGTCAGCACACACATGAACGTTAGCACCCGAATCAATCCACCACGAAGATGATTGAAATACTGAAAGCACAATAGGTAAATTACCATACCCATCAGTATTGCTAGCGGTCACCATGTTGACAGTCTTGGAGCTTGTTTTCCCTCTGCGGTCTGCACGTTCAGGGCATTCCTTGGAAAAGTGTCCAGGCTTCCCACAGGCGTAGCACTCTAGCTCAGCCTTGTTGAACTTCTTCTTCTTGAAGGTAGTAGTCTTGGTAGGCTTGTTGGAAACAGGTTTGTTCTTCCCTTTGTTCTTGTTCTGTGGGTACCTCTGCACCATGTTAGCAGTAGGCTGAACCTCACCTCCTTTTTCAGTGGTATCTTTAGCCCGAGCTTTTTCTTCAACATCAAAAGATGCAATCAGATTTTCAACTGATATCTCCTGTCTCTTATGCTTCAGAGTTGTGGCGAAATTCCTCCATGAAGGAGGCAACTTTGCAATCATGCACCCAGCCACGAATTTGTCGGGTAGAACACATTTAAGGAGTTCAAGTTCCTTCACAATGCACTGTATCTCATGAGCTTGTTCAACCACAGAACGGTTATTCACCATCTTGTAGTCATGAAAACTCTCCATGATGTACAGTTCACTGCCTGCATCTGTTGCACCGAATTTTGCATTCAATGCATCCCACATAATTTTTCCGTCGTTTATGTGCATGTACACATCACACAGACGGTCAGCAAGAACACTCAGAATGCATCCCACAAACATAGTATTGGCTTCCTGGAATTTTCTCCGATCTTCGTCGGTCATTCCCTCTGGAGCACCAACACTAGCGTGGAAAACTTTCAGAGCAGTAAGCCAGAGCGTGGTCTTCACCTGCCACCTCTTAAAGTGCACACCGGTAAACTTATCCGGCCCCAGTGCATCAGCGAATCCAGCCATAGTTAACTCAGGAAATTGCCTATAATTAGGTTTTTGGATTGTTGGAATATTAGGCAAGTTCATGATTAATTCCAGTAAATAATTCATGACTAGAAGAGATACTAGCATGCAATAATCTAGCAAACTAGAAGAACAGCAAGACATGCATAACAACAGCAAGCACGTAACAATAGCTGTAGAAACAGACATGAACAAAGGATGTTGGACGTACTGATCGTTAGCTATTATGGGTGCGACAGTGTTGATGACGATGTTGGCGATGATCTGCTGCTGACGGCGATGAATACGACGATGAGTAGCACCGCCCGACTTGGACGGAAGACGACCCGTGATGACGAATTTGAGCAGTCGCGCACAGCGCTTCCCAAAAACCTAATTCGTCCTCTCCCGGTGCAGGATCACAAAGACGAACGGTTCCGGAGACCTGCTCTCCCACGCGCCGATGCACGCCGGCGTTTGGGATGGAGTAGACTACGATGGCGGCGCAAGTTGTGAGATGAGGCAAAACCCTAGGTGTTTTCGGTGTGTCTCTGGCCGCAACCGGTAGCTGTATATATATTAGGACCAGAGGCGGTATTGTGTCGCGACCACAATCCCAAACCGACTCGGTTTCTAATTCGTATACTTACCGGACAAGAAATCAAAAACTTGTCTGCCAAGACATAAAAAATAAAACGGCAAAAGGAAGCTGCGCTCCTGCAAGGAGACGGACCGGATTTCGGCGGACCATTCATGCGCATGTCGCATGTACGCCCCGCCCCGCCCCGCCCAGGCCAGGCGAGGCGAGGCGAGCGAGCGCGCGCGTGTGGTTTTCCCTTTCTCTTCTCACGTACCACTTAGAGTGGTGGAGAGAACCCACTATATAAAGAGGTCCAACTCTTCTTCAACTTCCAAGGTGGGACTAAACTTAGCACCACCACTTGCCAGTTTACACATGGGCTTTGAGATTTCAGAAATTGCTATGGGCCTAGCCCATTAATTCTAACATTATTTTCCTTTGAGTGATATTCATTTTCACAAGAATGGAGATGTCAAATTCCTTTGGATTGTGTCTGTATTGGTCCCATTTTTAAGAATTTTTAGCATTAGATGGGGCCTCGTGAAAAAATTAAGGGCTCTTTGATTTGCATGATGGTAAAACCGCGGGAATATAAAAAGCACAGGATAGAAATGTCATGCCTACGGAAAATTTTCAACAGATTTAACTGAATGTTTGATGGGAAAATTTCTATAGGATTTCAGTCCTACAAAACCAAATGGGCAACACAGGGGAAAATGCTAAAAATCCTTCAAGAATTCTTCATCTTGAAGGATCGAAGGATTCCTGGCTGCCGTGGTGCTCCCCCATTGGGGCAGGTCCGTGGCCTTTTCCCGTAGCACGGAGGGTGAAGGGCCGAGCCAATGCTTTGCATCGTGACACCGGCAGTGGTGATGCCTGTGGGTGTCGCATTTCCCTTGGGGTGCCGCTTTGGTCCTCTTCCACCCCTTCAGCAGTCTGGGTGAAAACCTTTGTTTTCTTTGGCGGATGTGGCGGCGGCAGCGCATTGGCGTCGTTACCTTCTTTGGGGCGCATCGATGTCTGTGGTGGTTTTCGGTCATGCGGCGATCATGCGCTTCTCCTCGGCGACACTCTAGTGGCGTTTCCACGTCTTTGGTGTGTTTTTGTCGTGTTTTTTTATCAGCTTTTGAGGACTCTCTCAACATCATGTATCCTTGTTCGATCAATTGGCTTTATAGTTGGTCGATAAAGCGGGGTGTGAATCTGGTTCGTGAAGTCGCCATCACTTTTGTCCAAAGAAAAAAAAAAGTCACCAAGACGCGATTTTGTAGCAAACATTTGAAAATGTTTTCATTGCTTGCAATGTTTCATCACGAAATGACATTAATGAGAAACATGAAAAGAAAAACCGATGCTCCGAATACGCTATTTCAAAAGCAAAAATCATTTTGGAGCATCAATTTTTTCCCATGTCTTCCACAAACCTCATCTAGTGATGAAACTTCACGAGCAATGAAAACATTCTTCAATGTTTGCTGCTACCTCTGATCCATATTATCATTGGTTTAGTACAAAGTTATAAAAAATTCAGAATTATTTAACTTTTCTTATTCTTTTTCAATTTCCCGTTCACACGAGCTCACATGAGCTCGAACTCAGAAACGCACTTTCAAAGTCACCAACACTCCATAAAAGTAACCAAAACAAGTCTACATATACAAGCATTAACAAAAGTCAATACAGTAGTTTGGTTGCTGGATTAGTCGATTATCATGCGGCGCATTTTCAATCACAACACGTAACCCGCAAGGGCTTTCCCCATCACGTAATCCCACACTAACTTTAAAAAAACGTTATAAGAGGTTCCTTTCTCCCTCATCCGTGATACTCCCCACAGATTCACATCGCAAAACAGAAAGAAAGAAAAAAAAAGAGACAGAGAGAAAGCAGCAATGGAGTCGCTGACTCTGCGCGCCTCGCCGTCGTCGACCGCCTCGCCGCTGCTCCGCCTGCCCGGCCGGCGGCGCGCGGCGTCCGTCCGCGTCTCCGCCTCCGGCGCCGGCGAGCCGGACCTGTCCGTGACCGTGAACGGGCTGAAGATGCCCAACCCGTTCGTGATCGGCTCCGGCCCCCCCGGCACCAACTACACCGTCATGAAGCGCGCCTTCGACGAGGGCTGGGGCGGCGTCATCGCCAAGACCGTAATCCCTCTCACCACTGCTCATTACTAGCTCCCATGAATCGCTGCTTGCGTCACGCGGTCGCCGTCTTCCTTCAGTTCTGCGGCGCGCACGGGTAGGATAGGATCTACGTGCTGTGGTTCTGGAAATTGCGGTTCGATCGCCTCTGATGCTTGGCGCCATTGCGGTTTGGCCGTGTGGTTCCGATTTGGGTGGGATATGGAGTGGGGGCCAGCTCAATCTGCTGGAGAGGCGGTAGATCCTAACCTCATAAGCTGGGTGATGACCGCCGGAAATCTTGTGCTCGGTCCACGCTAGATTCACTGGGTTGGGGAATGGGCATGGATCTTAATTATGACGTAGTGCCGGCGTGAGAACTGTATAAGGCAGTAATATGGCCGGTGTAGATCACATTAGACTGCTGCAGATCACATTTTTTGTGCGGGCTAAGCTCTGCTCTCTTTTCTGACAAACCTCTTGTAAGGTGTTCTAAGTTTTTCCATTTCACTCCCACTACTAAACATTAGAAGGAATCTTTAACTCGTCACCTGTCCCATTCTGCATTAGTCTGTCACAGTCATCACTTTCACATTGCTGATACCACCACTCTGCATTGGACCTACGGAGTCATCAGTTTCACCAATGACATTTAATGGTCTGTCTTTTGTTGGTTTAAATTATGACTGGCAGGTGTCCTTGGATTCTGGACAAGTTAATATCGCGGTGCGCACGGATAGGATAGGATAGGATCTATGTGCTGCAGTTCAGAGAACCGTGTTAGATCACCCCAGATGTGAAGTGACTGCTTAACAGCATTGCGTTTTGGCCGTATGATTCTGATTTGGATTGGATGTGGAGTGGAGGCCAGTTCATTCTTCTGGAGAAGCAGTAGATCCTAACCTCACAAGTTGATGCCAGACCAGGTGGATGGTGACCACCAGAAACCGTGTGTTTGGTCCGCATTAGATTCATTGGGTTGGGGATGGATCTTAATTATGTAGCCCCGAAATGAGAATTAAGACAGTAATATGTCTGGTTAAAAATTGTTTTGCTGCAGATCATAGGAGAATTTCTTTGTTGCGACCACGTTAGTCATTACACTCCTGTAGATCACATTTTTGTATGGATTAAGCTCTGCTTTTTTTATTTTTCCTGACAAACCACTTGCCTGAAACATGTCCATCTGCTTTTAGAGTAAGGTGTCCCAACTTTTTTCCGATGAACATTTATTCCCAGTACTAAATATTAGAAAGAAGCTTTAACTAGTCACTGGTCCCATTGTACATTAGACGGTCACAATCATCACTTTCACATTGCTGATACCACTCTGCATTGAACCTACTCAGTCATCAGTTCCACCAATGGCATGCAATGGTCTCTGTTTTTTCACGTAACACTATGGCTAACTGCTGGTTTAATTTATGACTGGTAGGTGTCCTTGGATGCTGGAAAAGTTATCAATGTAACTCCTCGCTATGCTCGGCTCAGGGCAGATCCTAATGGATCTACCAAGAGTCCTATCATTGGATGGCAGAACATTGAACTTATCAGTGATCGACCTCTCGAGACAATGCTTAACGAGTTCAAGCAACTGAAGAAGGAATACCCTGATAGGATACTCATTGGCTCAATAATGGAGGAATACAACAAAGCAGCATGGCATGAGCTTATTGAACGTGTTGAGGAATCTGGAGTGGTAACTTTTTCATACTCTGTGTTTTGGTGCATACTTTTTCAGAGTCATGATAATGAAGTACTACTGATCTGTTTTATTTTATCATTCAATAGGATGCTCTTGAGATAAATTTCTCATGCCCACATGGCATGCCTGAGCGAAAAATGGGTGCCGCTGTTGGACAGGACTGTGCCTTGTTAGAGGAGGTTTCTGGTTGGATAAATGAGAAGGCCACCGTGCCTGTTTGGTCTAAGATGACTCCTAACATTACAGATATTACACAGGTTACTTCTGCATATAATACATCTATCGAGTACTTAGCAGTCACAAATCTTCCGTGTTCACTTGCTATGGTTCAACAAATGATGAGTCCTAAATTAGTTTTTATCCTTGCTACTTTCCACATATTTAGTTTGTACCTTCCAAGAAAACATACCTAGTTTGCTCTCTGCATTGATCTTAGTAGTTTGGTTCTCAGGTCGTACACTCGTTGATCTGTTAGCAGAAGCTTAGCTGTTAGAAAATAATAATGAAACTATTCGTGTAAGATAGTTTTTGTCTTGTTCTACATATCTTGGATTTTTGGTAACAACTGGGAAAGGGTGGGAGGTTTTGCTGGATTAGGGATGTGAATTCTGGTTTTAGTCTCAGGTCCATTTTAGCAAGACCGACAGAAACTGTGAGTGTCTGATTTGTATCTTCAAAGACACTGTAGGGTGGGTCATCATGAAATGCTGAGGTAAATCAAACTTTCTAAAATGATGGGAGTTCGATCCTCAAACTCCTAATCCTCATTCCATGTAAATTCTCATACCCACCAAAGATATGGTAATCTTTCACAGTCCAACATTGCTAGCCACGTTACTCCACGCTACCAGGTTGATCATTTCTTGGGCATTTCTCAAAGTCTAGCATCATAACTCGTACTGATGTGATCAGTGAAACATCAATTATACATTGGCATCTCTATTTGTTTAATTGTGCATCCTGGAATAGGACTGATAAGGGAAAATGACATTATTGCCATCACTTGTGCTGCACATGACTCTCCATGATACTTCTTTTTGTACATACGGCGCTAAGAATATTTGCTAATTTCACCCATATTTATTTGTTTATGTTTTCATTTTTTGTCTTAACACCATGCAGCCTTCAAGGATTGCTCTTAAGTCAGGTTCTGAAGGAATTGCCGCTATCAACACAATTATGAGTGTGATGGGAATTGATCTCAAAACTTTGCGCCCAGAACCTTGTGTGGAGGGGTTAGATTCAGTTCCCTGGGTTGTTTTTTTGGAGCATGTCCATTTATTGCTAGCAATTTGAAATAACACTCTGTTCCACAGGTACTCCACACCTGGAGGATATTCTGCGAGAGCTGTGCACCCTATAGCACTTGCGAAAGTCATGCAGATAGCAAGACTGATCAAAGAGGAATTTCCTGAAGGTCGATCCCTCTCCGCCATTGGCGGTGTTGAAACCGGCAATGATGCTGCTGAGTTTATTCTACTTGGTGCAGATACTGTACAGGTGAGCTCTTGAACTTAGTACGCAACATATTTTCCGATCAAAGGGACTGATGTGGCTCTATGCGTTGTGCATCCTTATGTGTACTGCCGGTACACATTTTTAGACACACATTTTTAGTTGTACTGTAGGCAGTACTTCTGAGACATCATTTTCAGTCGAGTCACTAACGAAGTAATGATTATTCATCACAGGTATGCACAGGTGTAATGATGCATGGTTATGGCCTTGTGAAGAAGCTGTGTACAGAGTTGCAGGATTTTATGAGAATGCACGACTTTACATCAATTGAAGATTTCCGAGGGTATGTCCCCTTCACCGTTTTTTCTTTGTGGTTGAATTGGCATTGGAAACCATCTGGATGAACTACCTTTCTTTCCAGTACATATCAGGATACCATGTACTACTTGACTATGTTGTGCTACCTCTAAACGTTCACTTCTTTGCTTTAAGCCTCCAAGCACCATTGTGTTACTGAAATCTAACGAATGAGCTTTGGATGTAGTAGATGATCATCGACATGAGAGCTCAGGAGGTTCCCTTCGCTATTTTTTTTGTTACACATGTTACCAGATACAGGACAGGATTAGTGAAGGAGCATGCCCCTTGTTAAAACTGGAAAAGAATTCCCTCGTTAAAACCGGAAAAGAATTCCCTTGTTAAAACCGGAAAAGAACAACTTTCCATGAAAAACGGAAAAATAAAAGGTTTTGCGTAAATGGGTGGAAGGTAATCATCAACAGGGAAGACTTAGGAAGTGTGGGCAATAATCATGGTTTGCTATTGCCTTCAACCTTAATCATGCCTCCTATAGCCTGATTAGCACGCCTAGCCCCACCATGTATGAACGGTACAAGTTGAAAGCCGTGTGCACCGTGCAATGATCAACTCCCTGTCAAGTTGGCCTTGTTTTACTCTGCCTGGAGGAAGTTTCCCCGAAGCATCAGTAGTCCAGTGCTAAATGTCTGCCCCACTAGTAGAGAATTCCTGAGCTGCCTCTTTCAAGTTTCAAGTGTACATAATTTTTGTCCCCCTCTTCCTGCTGACGTGCTTGATTACTTTCGCCTTCTGGAACAAGATCGCTGATAATTCGTTGTCGCAGGGCGTCTCTCCCCTACTTCACGACGCACACGGACCTGGTGCAGCGGCAGAAGGAGGCGATCAAGCAGCGGAAGGCCATCAGGATGGGCCTGCAGTCGGACAAGGACTGGACCGGCGACGGGTTCGTCAAGGAGACCGAGAGCATGGTCTCCAACTGATGCCGCAACCCCGCCTGATCTCTCGGTCTCCAACTGATGATGCAACTCAGTCTGATCTGATCCCCTCACGACGACCTTCCTTTCCACCATACTTCCTTCCACTTGTGATTAAACCCGGACCTATAAACGAAACGAAAAGAACAGTGGGAACTTTTGCTGCACCTCATCATTCAATAAAGCATTGTAGTGTACGAAATTCCTCTTTCCTTTTCACCGTGTGGTTTAAGGCGCGACGGGCCAATGCGACGACGATCCAGGTCTGGACCTGGACTTTGGACCTTGAGTCTTCGGGCTGGACCGAGTCATGAGTTCACTCACTCGGCAGCTGATAATTATCCTCTCTTTTGCGACTACCAGTCTCTTCGAGA
Source organism: Triticum aestivum (assembly GCF_018294505.1). NCBI lineage: Eukaryota > Viridiplantae > Streptophyta > Magnoliopsida > Poales > Poaceae > Triticum > Triticum aestivum. The sequence continues at coordinate 534,925,280 of NC_057809.1, read as the reverse complement.
CACATTATGTTTCCCTGTCATGTGAACATGATCGGCGGCGGGGGTATCCCGGACTTGACCTGCCTGGCGATTGGCGGTGACTTCAAGTCCAGCCAGCGCGGGGTCTCTGGAGTGAAGTGTGAGGAAACTATGGCGTCGGCCCCGGTCAGGTTCAGGTGTGCGGAGTTCTTCTTGGCCGAATCTCTCTTCCACACCTGCTGGCTGCTGCCGTTTGGTGCAGCATACTACCGGCTTTGTCGCGTTCATGGTCATTGTACTCTCCTGAATCTTTGATGCGGTTTCTACTGACGCCACGTAGCGTCACACGTATTCTGTCGAGAGCGACTTCGGCTGATCGGTGAGAAGACGCGATTGCGAGTTCGGAAAGAGCGATGCTATGCACACGATGGTGTGCGAACGATTTGCGAACGATCATATATATCAGTCCGTCCATGCATGTGAATGAAGTGCAGTCGACGGCTGGATTCGGCGTCGTTCCACTGTCGTGCATGGCGTGTCGTCCGCCCAGCACTTTCGGTTCGGAAAAGGCTGGTTCACACCCGAAATGGGGACGGGGGATGAGCAGCGGCTGGTCTCTAGAAGTGCCGTCGTGTTCCCCGGGCTTCTGGTTGAAAATATGAGCAACTTATCATATAATTCAATCCATAGAAATATAAGATAAAACATGATTATTATACTCCGTGTAATCCGTGTAATCTAACAAAGAGAAAGCAAATAGCATCTGCACATGTGAAATAGAACAGAATATATGTAGAGCAGATACTAGTAGAAGAAACTGTAGTAGGTACTCAACAAAAGGTACATGAACACGTACTTAGCTGCGGCAGTAGCAGTAGCGTTGACGTTGTCACCCATGTTGTTGAAGAGGTCGTCGACTCGGGGAAGAAGTCATCGTTGGTGAAGTAGTCGTCGGTGTATGGGGTGTCCGTGATGAAGAGGTCAGTAGTCGTCGGTGTACGGGTTGTCCGTGATGAAGAGGTCAATAGTCGTGCATAGCACTCCCCAAAAACCTTATTGCCCTTCTCCCGTACATGACTCAAAGAGGTGGAGTTTCGGAGGCCTACTGTCCCGATCTGCGGTGCATGCTACAAGCTGGGATGGGGAATATCGTAGCAGTAGCTTGGTGCTCTGAAACTCGGCGGCGTGAGGAAGGTGTTGTTCTGGTGTGTCTCTCTGGAGAGGAGCAAACTCTCTTTTATAGACACGGGAGAAGGAAGCGAACATGTAGCAATGGGAGGCAAAGCAAAAGAGAGACGAAACGAACAGCCAGCAGCCGAAGGGTGCAGAGTTCGTATTCAATCTTCACTATAGCAAAACTTTTCAGCTCACATGTGACCTTCCGTATACCAGTCGTACGTGGCAAAAATTTAAACAACGGCTTGGCTCATTCCCGCAACCCGCGGCGCGTCGTGACGAGGCGGGTGGCAGAGGAGGAACGCGCGTGAATATCTCTCTTGTTCTCATCCTCATACATATGAAGAAACACACTCCCTTATAAGGAAGTCCAACTCCTACCAAACTAGCAATGTGGGACTAAACTTTAGTCTCACCTCTTCCCTTACACGAATGGACTAAGTGGGCCTCTAGGATTTATTAGAAATTCTGAAAAATGCTATTGGGCCGGCCCAAAATAGATTAAATTACAGCAATCCCCCACCAGATCCACAAAATTGCCTTTGATTCCAAAACACTTTTTTATATACGGTACTGCAGTGGAGGCTGTTAAGTTGAACTTCCATCTAGAACTCTATGTTACACTAGCTAGTAAGCAACTTGAACAGTGGACTAGGCCTTGAACTGCAAATTTTCTGCAAATCTAGTTGTTTTCCACATCCAATTCACGGGGTCTCCAATCACATAATCTAGGTTAGCACTATGAACAACTTATATTGTGGGTCTCATACCCATCTCCTTATATGCATCATCTATCACATTATGTGATAGACCCTTAATAAAATGATCTGCCAGATTTTTAGACGTTTGGATATAGTTCATTGCAATAACTCTGGAGTTTCTTATTTTTCTGACAGACTTTAACCTTCTCTGAACATGTCTTGATGACTTCATGTTATCCTTTGAGCTGCTCATTTTTGTGATCACAGTTTGATTGTCGCGGTTCATAAGGATACCCGGTACATGTTTCTCAACAGTCGGCAAGTCATTCAAGAGCTGGCGAAGCCAATCTGCTTTGACCGTAGTTGTATCTAGTGTTGTGAGTTCTGCTTTCATTGTTGACCTCATTAAGATGGCCTGCTTGCAAGACTTCCAAGAAACAGAGCCACCTCCAAGAGTGAATATATATCCGCTCATTGCCTTTATCTCATCAGCATCTGAGATCCAGTTTGAGTCACTATACCCTTCAAGCACCTTTGGTACCCAGCGTAGTGAATTCCATGATTCACAGTGCCTTTCAAATAACTCGTAACTCTTTCTGGAGCTTTCCAATGATCATCTCCCGATTTTGAAACAAATTCGCTCAGTTTGCTAACAACAAAAGAGATGGCGGGTCTTGTAGCACTGGTAAATACATAATCGAGCCAATAGTCTAAGAATATTTCAATTGGTCTCTAGCAATTCTTCGATTCTTTTGAAGCAGCATGCTAGCGTCATATGGTGTTGGAGAGGGCTTGCAGTCACTATAGCCAAAGCGACTCAAGATCTTTTCCAGATAGTGAGATTGAAGTAATGTAATCCCACCATCATCATCTCTCAATAGCTTAATGTTTAGAATAACATCCGCTACTCCTAAATCTTTCATCTCAAAACAGCGAGATAGGAAATCCTTGACCTCCTTAATAGCATTCAGATGTGTTCCGAAAATCAACATGTCATCAACATACAAGCAAAGGATAACTCCCTCGCCCCCACCATGGCGATAGTACACACATTTGTCAGCTTCGTTTACAACAAAGCCTGCGGCTGTTAAAGTTCTTTCAAATTTCTCATGCCACTACTTAGGTGCTTGCTTAAGTCCATACAAAGACTTCAGCAACTTGCACACCTTTCTTTCCTGACCGTCCACTACAAACCCATCTGGTTGTTCCATGTAAATTTTCTCGTCCAACTCTTCATTTAGGAAAGCAGTCTTGACATCCATTTGATGAACAAAAAGACCATGTGAGGCAGCTAGTGAAAGTAGTAATCGTATAGTGGTCAGACGAGCCACAAGCGAGTAAGTATCATAGACATCTTCACCTTTCTTTTGGGTACAGCCCTTGGCCACGAGCCTTGCCTTGTACTTCTCATTAGTACCATCAAGCCTAAGCTTCTTCTTGAATACCCATTTGCATCCTATAGGTTTGCACCCATAAGGACGATCAGTGATCTCCCGAGTTTCATTGGCCAAGATGGAATCCATCTCACTCTGGACCGCTTCCTTCCAGTAGTCAGCATCTTTAGATGCATAGGCCTCTAAAATAGAACTGTGAGTGTCATCTATGAGATACACAAGAAAATCATCACTATAGGACTTTGCAGTCCTCTATCTCTTGCTCATTTTAGGAGTCTCGTTGTTATCCTCCATGGGATCTTCAAGATGTTGCATCGAAATCGTAGGTTCAGAAAAAAAAATTGCAACTACATCCTGACGGGATGAACTAGGCAACTCTCTGATTTGATGACCTACTCTATCCTTCATGAGAAAGATACCTTCAAAGAAAGTCACATCATTTCACTCCATTATTAGACCGACGTGCATGTCTGGTACCTCAGATTTTACAATCAAGAATCTATAACCAATGCTATGAAAAGCATAGCCCAGGAAAACACAGTCCACAATTTTTGGTCCAAGCTTGCGCTTCTTCGTAATTGGCACATTGACTTCCGCCAAACAGCCCCAGTGAAGGAAATATGCCCTAGGGGCAATAATAAAGTTGTTATTTATATTTCCTTATATCATGATAAATGTTTATTATTCATGCTAGAATTGTGTTAACCGGAAACTTAGTACATGTGTGAATACATAGACAAACAGAGTGTCCCTAGTATGCCTCTACTTGACTAGCTCGTTAATCAAAGATGGTTAAGTTTCCTAGCCATAGACATGTGTTGTCATTTGATGAACGGGATCACATCATTAGAGAATGATGTGATGGACAAGACCCATATGTCAGCTTATCATTATGATCATTTAGTTTTATTGCTATTGCTTTCTTCATGACTTATACATGTTCCTCTGACTATGAGATTATGCAACTCCCGAATACTGGAGGAACACCTTGTGTGCTATCAAACGTCGCAACGTTACTGGGTGATTATAAAGATGCTCTATAGGTGTCTCCGATGGTGTTTGTTGAGTTGGCATAGATCGAGATTAGGATTTGTCACTTTGTGTTTCGGAGAGGTATCTCTGGGCCTTCTCGGTAATGCACATCACTATAAGCCTTGCAAGCAATGTGACTAATGAGCTACTTATGGGATGACGCATTAAGGAACGAGTAAAGAGACTTTCCAGTAACGAGATTGAACTAGGTATGATGATACCGATGATCGAATCTCGGGCAAGTAACATACCGATGACAAAGGGAACATCGTATGTTGTTATGCGGTTTGACCAATAAAGATCTTCGTAGAATATGTAGGAGCCAATATGAGCATCCAGGTTCCGCTATTGGTTATTGACCGGAGATGTGTCTCGGTCATGTCTACATAGTTCTCAAACCCGTAGGGTCCGCACGCTTAACGTTCGATGACGATTTGTATTATGAGTTATGTGATTTGATGAACCGAAGTTTGTTCGGAGTCCCAGATGAGATCACAGACATGATGAGGACTCTCGAAATGGTCGAGAGGTAAAGATTCATATATTGGAGGTTGCATTTGGAGATCGGAATGATTCCGAGTGGTTCGGGCATTTTTCTGGAGTACCGGGAGGTTACCGGAACCCCTCGAGAGAAGTTATGGGCCTTATGGGCCATAAGAAGGTAGCACACCAGCCCACAAGGGGCTGGTGCGCCGCCCTAGGGCAGAAGTCTGATTAGGACTAGGAGAAGGGGGACGGGCCCCCTTCCCTTCTCCTTCTCCCTTCCCCCTTTTCCTACTCTGTGTGTGCAGTGGAATCCTACTAGGACTAGGGAGTCCTAGTAGGACTCCACACCTTGACGCGCCCCCTTAGGGCCGGCTGCCTCTCCCTCTCCCTCCTTTATATATGTGGCTAGGGGGCACACCATAGACACACAAGTTGATATTTTAGACGTGTGCGGTGCCCCCCTCCACAGTTTCACACCTCGGTCATATTATTGTAGTGCTTAGGCGAAGCCTTGCGCCGGTAACCTCATCATCACCATGCCGTCGTGCTGACGAAACTCTTCCTCAGCCTCAACTGGATCAAGAGTTCGAGGGACGTCACTGAGCTGAACGTGTGCAGATCGCGGAGGTGTCGTGCGTTCGGTACTTGATCGGTTGGATCGCGAAGACGTTCGACTACATCAACCGCGTTACTAAAAGCTTTCGCTTTCGGTCTATGAGGGTACGTAGACATACTCTCCCTTCTCGTTGCTATGCATCTCCTAGATAGATCTTGCGTGATCGTAGGAAAATTTTGAAATACTGCGTTCCTCAACAGTGGCATCCGAGTCAGGTCTATGCGTAGATGTTATATGCACGAGTAGAACACAAAGAGTTGTGGGCGATAATAGTCATACTGCTTACCAGCAATGTCTTACTTTGATTCGGCAGTATTGTTGGATGAAGCGGCCCAGACCGACATTACATGACCGCGTTCATGAGACTGGTTCTACCGACGTGCTTAGCACACATGTAGCTAGTGGGTGTATGTTTCTCCAACTTTAATTGAATCGAGTTTGACTACGCCCGGTCCTTGTTGAAGGTTAAAACAACACACTTGATGAAAAATCATTGTGGTTTTGATGCGTAGGTAAGAACGGTTCTTGCTAGAAGCCCGTAGCAGCCACGTAAAACTTGCAACAACAAAGTAGAGGACGTCTAACTTGTTTTTGCAGGGCATGTTGTGATGTGATATGGTCAAGACGTGATGAGATATAAATTATTGTATGAGATGATCATGTTTTGTTAAAGTTATCGGCAACTGGCAGAAGCCTTATGATTGTCTCTTTATTGCATAAGATGCAAGTGCCATATAATTGCTTTACTTTATCGCTATGCGATAGCAATAGTTGCAAAAGCAATAGTTGACGAGACGACCATGTGAAGACATGTTGATAGAGATCAAGATGATGGAGATCATGGTGTCATGCCGGTGACGATGGAGATCATGACGGTACTTTGTAGATGGAGATCAAAGGCACAAGATGATAATGGCCATATCATGTCACATATTTTTGATTGCATGTGATGTTTATCTTTTATGCATCTTATTTTTCTTAGTACGATGGTAGCATTATGAGATGATCCCTTACTAAAATTTCAAGGTATAAGTGTTCTCCCTGAGTATGCACCGTTGCGACAGTTCATCGTGCCGAGACACCACGTGATGATCGGGTGTGATAATCTCTATGTTCACATACAACGGGTGCAATCCGGTTTTGCACATGCAGGATACTCGGGTTAAACTTGACGATCATAGCATATGCAGATATGGCCTCGGAACACTGAGATTGAAAGATCGAATGTGAATCATATAGTAGATATGATCAAAATAGAAATGTTCACCATTGAAGACTACTCCATCTCACATGATGATCGGACATTGTTTAGTTGATATGGATAACGTGATCATTTAGATGACTCAAGGGATGTCTATCTAAGTGGGAGTTCTTAAGTAATATGATTAAGTGAACTTAATTTATCATGAACTTAGTTCTGATAGTTTTTGCATATCTATGTTGTGGATCAATAGCTCGCGTTGTAGCTCCCCTATGTTTTTGATATGTTCCTAGAGAAAACTAAGTTGAAAGATGATAGTAGCAATGATGCAGACTTGGTCTGTGATCTGAGGATTATCCTCATTGTTGCACAGAAGAAATATGTCCTTGATGCACCGCTAGGTGACGGACCTATTGCAGGAGCAGATGCAGACGTTATGAACGTTTGGCAAGCTCGGTATGATGACTACTTGATAGTTTAGTGTGCCATGCTTTACGACTTAGAACCGGGACTTCAAAAACGTTTTGAACGCCATAGAGCATATAAGATGTTCCAAGATCTGAAATTGGTATTTCAGACTCATGCCCTAGTCGAGAGGTATGAGACCTCTGACAAGTAATTTGCCTATAGGATGGAGGAGAATAGCTCAACCAGTGAGCATGTGCTCAGAATGTCTGAGTACTACAATCACTTGAATCAAGTGGGAGTTAATCTTCCAGATAAGATAGTGATTAACAAAATTCTCTAGTTACTATCACCAAGTTACTAGAACTTCGTGATGAACTATAATATGCAAGGGATAACAGAAACGCTTCTCGAGCTCTTCGCGATGCTGAAAATCGGCGAAGGTAGAAATCAAGAAAAGCATCAAGTGTTGATGGTTGACAAAACCACTAGTTTCAAGTAAAAGGGCAAGGGAAAAAGGGGAGCTTCAAGAAGAATAGCAAGCAAGTTGCTACTCCCAAGAAGAATCCCAAGTCTGGACCTAAGTCTGAAACTGAGTGCTTCTACTGCAAAGGGACTGGTCACTGGAAGCGGAACTGACCCAAATACTTGGCGGATAAGAAGGATGGCAAAGTGAACAAAAGTATATATGATGTACATGTTATTGATGTGTACTTTACTAGCATTCATAGTAGCCCCTGGGTATTTGATACTGGTTCAGTTGCTATGATTAGTAACTTGAAACATGAGTTATAAAATGAACAGAGACTAGTTGAGCGCAAGGTGACGATGTGTGTTGGAAGTGATTCCAAGGTTGATAAGATCACCATCGCACACTCCCTTTACCTTCAAGATTAGTGTTTAACCTAAAATAAATGTTATTTGGTGTTTGCATTGAGCATAATATGATTGGATCATGTTCATTGCAATACAGTTATTCATTTGAGTCAAAGAATAATTGTTATTCTGCTTACATGAATAAAACCTTCTGTGGTCATACACCCAAGATGAATGGTTTATTGAATCTTGACTGTGGTGATACACATATTCATAGTATTGAAGCCAAAAAGATATAAGTTTAATAATGATAGTGTAACTTATTTGTGGCACTGTCGTTTAGGTAATATTGGTGTAAAGCGCATGAAGAAACTCCATGCTGATGGGCTTTTGGAATCACTTGATACTTGCGAACCATGCCTCATGGGCAAGATGACTAAGACTCCATTCTGCAGAACAATGGAGCGAGCAACAGACTTATTGGAAATAATACATACTGATGTATGTGGTCCGATGAGTGTTGATGCTCACAGCAGGTATCGTTATTTTCTGACCTTCACAGATGATTTGAGCAGATATGGGTATATCTACTTGATGAAACATAAGTCTGAAACATTTGAAAAGTTCAAAGAATTTCAGAGTGAAGTGGAAAATCATCGTAACAAGAAAATTAAGTTTCTACGATCTGATCGTGGAGGTGAATATTTAAGTTATGAGTTTGATCTTCATTTGAAACAATGCGGAATAGTTTCGCAACTCACGCCACCTGGAACACCACAGCGTAATGGTGTGTCCGAATGTCGTAACCGTACTTTATTAGATATGGTACGATCTATGATGTCTCTTACTGATTTACTGCTATCGTTTTGGGGGTTATGGATTATAGACAACTGCATTCACGTTAAATAGGACACCATCTAAATCCGTTGAGACGACACCGTATGAACTATGGTTTGGCAAGAAACCAAAGCTGTCGTTTCTTAAAGTTTGGGATGGCGATGCTTATGTGAAAAAGTTTCAAACTGATAAGCTCAAACCCAAATCTGAGAAGTGTGTCTTCATAGGATACCCAAAAGAAACTTTTGGGTACACCTTCTATCACAGATCTGAAGGCAAGATATTCGTTGCTAAGAATGGATCCTTTCTACAGAAGGAGTTTCTCTCGAAAGAAGTGAGTGGGAGGAAAGTAGAACTTGATGAGGTAATTGTACCTTCTCCCGAATTGGAAAGTAGTTCATCATAGAAATCAGTTACAGTGATTCCTACACCAATTAGTGAGAAAGCTAATGATGATCATCATGAAACTTTAGATCAAGTTACTACCGAACCTCGTAGGTCAACCAGAGTACGATCCGCACCAGAGTGGTACGATAATCCTGTTCTGGAGATCATGTTACTTGACCATGACGAACCTACGAACTATGAGGAAGCAATGATGAGCCCAGATTCCGCGAAATGGCTTGAAGCCATGAAATCTGAGATGGGATCCATGTATGAGAACAAAGTGTGGACTTTGATTGACTTGCCCGATGATCGGTGAGCCATTGAGAATAAATGGATCTTCAAGAGGAAGACGGGCGCTGATAGTAGTGTCACTATCTACAAAGCTCGAATTGTCACAAAAGGTTTTCGACAAGTTCAAGGTGTTGACTACGATGAGATTTTCTCACTTGTATCGATGCTTAAAGTCTATCTGAATCATGTTAGCAATTGCCACATTTTATGAAATCTGGCAAATGGATGTCAAAATTGTATTCCCTAATAGATTTATTAAAGAAGAGTTGTATATGATGCAACCAGAAGGTTTTCTCAATCCTAAAGGTGCTAACAAAGTGTGCAAGGTCCAACAATCCATCTATGGACTGGTGCAAGCATCTCGGAGTTGGAATATACGCTTTGATGAGTTGATCAAAGCATATAGTTTTATACAAACTTGCGATGAAGCCTGTTTTTACAAGAAAGTGAGTGGGAGCACTACAACCTTTCTGATAAGTATATGTGAATGACATATTGTTGATCGAAAATGATGTAGAATTTTCTAGAAAGCATAAAGGAGTGTTTGAAAGGAGTTTTTGAAAGAAATACCTCGGTGAAGCTGCTTACATATTGAGCATCAAGATCTATAGAGATAGATCAAGACACTTGATAAGTTTTTTCAATGAGTACATACCTTGACAAGTTTTTGAAGTAGTTCAAAATGGATCAGTCAAAGAAGGAGTTCTTGCGTGTGTTGCAAGGTGTGAAGTTGAGTAAAGACTCAAAACCCGACCACGGCAGAAAATAGAAAGATAATGAAAATTCATTCGCTATGCCTTAGTCATAGGTTCTATAAAGTATGCTATGTTGTGTACCGGACCTATTTGTGTACCTCACCATAAAGTTTAGCAAGAGGGTACAATAGTGATCCAGGAGTAGATCAGTGGACAACGGTCAAAATTATCCTTAGTGGAATAAGGATATGTTTCTCGGTTATGGAGGTGATAAAGAGTTCATCGTAAAGAGTCACGTTGATGCAAGCTTTTACACCAATTTGGATGACTCTGAGTATCAATCTGGATACATATTGAATGTGGGAGTAATTAGCTAGAGTAGCTCCAAGCAGAGCATTGTAGACATAGAAAAATTGCAAAATGCATACGGCTCTGAATGTGGCAGACCCATTGACTAAACTTCTCTCACAAGCAAAACATGATCACTCTTTGGGTGTTAATCACATAGCAATGTGAACTAGATTATTGACTCTAGTAAACCCTTTGGGTATTAGTCACATGGAGATGTGAACTAATCACATAAAGATGTGAACTATTGGTGTTAAATCACATGACGATGTGAACTAGATTATTAACTCTAGTGCAAGTGGGAGACTGAAGGAAATATGCCCTAGAGGTAATAATAAAGTTGTTATTTATATTTCCTTATATCATGATAAATGTTTATTATTCATGCTATAATTGTATTAACCGGAACCTTAGTACATGTGTGAATACATAGACAAACAGAGTGTCCCTAGTATGCCTCTACTTGACTAGCTCGTTAATCAAAGATGGTTTAGTTTCCTAGCCATAGACATGTGTTGTCATTTGATGAATGTGATCACATCATTAGAGAATGATGTGATGGACAAGACCCATCCGTTAGCTTAGCATTATGATCGTTTAGTTTTATTGCTATTGCTTTCTTCATGACTTATACATGTTCCTCTGACTATGAAATTATGCAACTCCCGAATACCGGAGGAACACCTTGTGTGCTATCAAACGTCACAATGTAACTGGGTGATTATAAAGATGCTCTACAGGTGTCTCCGATGGTGTTTGTTGAGTTGGCATAGATCGAGATTAGGATTACCACTCTGTGTTTCGGAGAGGTATCTCTGGGCCCTCTCGGTAATGCACATCACTATAAGCCTTGCAAGCAATGTGACTAATGAGCTACTTATGGGATGATGCATTAAGGAACGAGTAAAGAGACTTGCCGGTAACGAGATTGAACTAGGTATGATGATACCGACGATCGAATCTCGGGAAAGTAACATACCGATGACAAAGGGAACATCGTATGTTGTTATGCGGTTTGACCGATAAAGATCTTCGTAGAATATGTAGGAGCCAATATGAGCATCCAGGTTCCACTATTGTTTATTGACTGGAGATGTGTCTCGGTCATGTCTACATACTTCTCGAACCCATAGGGTTCGCACGCTTAACATTCGATGACGATTTGTATTATGAGTTATGTGATTTGATGAACCGAAGTTTCTTCGGAGTCCCGGATGAGATCATGGACATGATGAGGAGTCTCGAAATGGTCGAGAGGTAAAGGTTCATATGTTGGAAGATTGCATTTGGACATCAGAATGGTTCCGAGTGGTTCGGGCATTTTTCCGGAGTACCGGGAGGTTACAAGAACCCCCTGATACGTCTCCGTCGTATCTATAATTTTTTATTGTTACATGCCAATATTCTACAACTTTCATATACTTTTGGCAACTTTTTATACTATTTTTGGGACTAACATATTGATCCAGTGCCCAGTGCCAGTTCCTGTTTGTTTCATGTTTTTTGTTTCGCAGAATATCCATATCAAACGGAGTCCAAACGGAATAAAAACTGATGGAGATTTTTTTGGAATATTTATGATTTTTGGGAAGAAAAATCCACGCGAGATGGTGCCCGAGGTGGCCTCGAGATAGGGGGGGCGCGCCTACCCCCCTGGGCGCGCCTGCCCCCCTGGGCGCGCCCCTAACCCTCGTGGGCCACCCGTAAGGCGGTTGATGCCCTTCTTTCGCCGCAAGAAAGCTAATTTCCGGATAGAGACCATGTCAAAAATCAGCCCAATCGGAGTTATGGATCTCCAGGAATATAAGAAATGGTGAAAGAGAAGAATATGAGAACGCAGAAACAGAGAGAGACAGAGAGACAGATCCAATCTCGGAGGGGCTCTCGCCCCTCCCGTGACATGGAGGCCATGGACCAGAGGGGAAACCCTTCTCCCATCTAGGGAGGAGGTCAAGGAAGAAGAAGAATGAGGGGGGCTCTCTCCCCCTCGCTTCCGGTGGCATTGGAGTGCCACCGGGGGCCATCATCATCACCGAGATCTACACCAACACCTCCGCCATCTTCACCAACATCTCCATCACCTTCCCCCCTCTATCTATAGCGGTCCACTCTCCTGCAACCCGCTGTACCCTCTACTTGAACATGGTGCTTTATGCATAATATAATTATCCAATGATGTGTTGCCATCCTATGATGTCTGAGTAGATTTTCGTTGTCCTATTGGTGGTTGATGAATTGCTATGATTGATTTAATTTGCTTGTGGTTATGTTGCTGTCCTTTGGTGCCCAACATATGATTGTGCGTGTGGATCACACCCTAGGGTTAGTTGTATGTTGATAGGACTATGTATTGGAGGGCAAGAGTGACAGAAGCTTCAACCTAGCATAGAAATTGATGCATACGGGATTGAAGGGGGACCAATATATCTTAATGCTATGGTTGGGTTTTACCTTAATGAACATTAGTAGTTGCGGATGCTTGCTAATAGTTCCAATCATAAGTGCATAGAATTCCAAGTCAGGGATGACATGCTAGCAGTGGCCTCTCCCACATAATACTTGCTATCGGTCTAGTAAAGTAGTCAATTGCTTAGGGACAATTTTGCAACTCCTACCACCACTTTTCCACACTCGCTATATTTACTTTATTGTTTCTTAATCTAAACAGCCCCTACCTTTTATTTACTTGCTCTTTATTATCTTGCAAACCTATCCAACAATACCTACAAAGTACTTCTAGCTTCATACTTGTTCTAGGTAAAGCGAACGTCAAGTGTGCGTAGAGTTGTATCGGTGGTCGATAGAACTTGAGGGAATATTTGTTCTACCTTTAGCTCCTCGTTGGGTTCAACACTCTTACTTATTGAAAACTGTTGCGATCCCCTATACTTGTGGGTTATCAAGACCTTTTTCTGGCGCCGTTGTCGGGGAGCAATAGCGTGCGTGTGTGCTTGTTTGCTTTATCACTAAGTAATTTTTATTTGCTGTTCTTAGTTGTTTTCTATCTTTAGTTATGAGTAGGAAACGCAAAATACCAAAAAAATTAGTTATACATACTAAACCAATGGTTGAAGAACCACTCAAAATCTATCACACCGCTGAAGCTTATTACTTGGATCATCTTCGATCCCTATGTGCTCGTGCTGAAACCCCAACTAGCTTAGTTGAGGGCAAATCTTTAGATGAGCATGCTTGTTTTGTGCGACACCAAATATCTGAAAAGGGGAAAACTTTACTGGATCAAATTCATCGTTTACAATGCTATGCTTGGAATTTATGTGAAATATATGATTATACCTATTGTTCTGAAGACCCTAAGAAACACCTTCCCTACCAATGTTTGTTTAGTGATAATGGAATCGTATCCTCTTATGATAAGGGTGTTTATAGTTACTATGATGTTCAAAAAATTAAAGAATTTGTTGCTTTTAAGGGTGCTTACGAAATTGCTTCTTTGATTGAAAAGTATGATGCTACTCTTTACAAATCTGAATTTTTTTTCCATATTTAAATATTGCTATGATAATTATGCTTCTAATGCCTATGTTGAACCATATATTGAGTACTACTCCGCTATCCAAGAAGAGAGTAATATTTTGCAGGAGTCTATGGAAGAAGAAATTGATGAAACTATGAGCTCATTGGATGAAAAAGATGATGAGGAGAGCGAAGAACAAAAGGGGGAAGAGCGGATTAGCTACCCGTGCCCACCTTATAATGAGAGTAACCCTCCAACTCATACATTGTTTAATTCCCCTTCGTGCTTACCGGAGGATGATTGCTATGATGATGATCCCGTTGATTCTTTTGAAATATCCCTTTTTGGTGATGCTTGCTATGCTTGTGGCCAAGATGCCAATATGAATTATGATTATGGAGATGAACTTGCTATAGTTCCTTATGTTAAACATGAAATTGTTGCTATTGCACCCACACATGATAGTCCTATTATCTTTTTGAATTCTCCCGACTACACAGAAGTTTGCCCTTATTAAGGATTATATTGATGGGTTGCCTTTTGCCGTTACACATGATGATTTTGATAGATATAATATGCATGTGCTTGCTGCTCCTACTTGCAATTATTATGAGAGAGGAACTACATCTCCGCCTCTTTATGTTTCCAATACAACAAAATTGCAAGAAACTGTTTATACTATGCATTGGCCTTTACTATGTGTGCATGAATTGTTCTTTTATGACATGCCTATGCATAGGAAGAGAGTTAGACTTCGCCATTGCATGATATACGTTACTTTGTGCTCACCAGTAAATTACAAATCATTGTTAATTAAAATTGGCTTTGATATACCTTGGGATCCGGGTGGATCCATTACTTGAGCACTATATGCCTAGCTTAATGGATTTAAAGAAAGCGCTGCCAGGGAGACCACCCGGAAGTTTTAGAGAGTCCTTTATTTCGGTTGTGTGCTTTTATAAAGTGTAGAAATAAAAATAATGTGCCAAGGTTTGCCTTTAGGATGTTTACATTTGCTTGATGGTTTGTACGGTGCAGGACAGAAACTTTGGCTGTAGTGCGTGATTTTACATTTTTACCTGGAACATTAAATGGTTCTGATTCTTTTTGCACTGTATTCCTATACAAATTGTTTATTTTTCCTAATTTTGGTAGAATTTTTCAAGTATCATAAGTATAGTGAATGTTCAGATTACTACAGTCTGTTCTGTTTTAGACAGATTCTGTTTTTGATGCATAGTTTGCATGTTTTGATGAAATTATCGATACATATCAGTGGGTTAAGCCATGAAAAAGTTATACTACAGTAGACACAATGCAAAAAAAAATATAAATTGTTTTGCAACAGTACTTAGAGTAGTGATTTGCTTTATTATACTAACGGATCTTACCGAGTTTTCTGTTGAAGTTTTGTGTGGATGAAGTGTTCGATGATCGAGAAGGTCTCGATGTGAGAAGAAGGAAGAGAGGCAAGAGCTCAAGATTGGGGATGCCCGAGGCACCCCAAGTAAATATTCAAGGAGACTCTAGCGTCTAAGCTTGGGGATGCCCTGGAAGTCATCCCCTCTTTCTTCAACAAGTATCGGTATGTTTTCGGATTCGTCTCGTTCATGCGATATGTGCAATCTTGAAGCGTCTTTTGCATTTAGTTTTCATTTTTCTTTTATGCACCATGCTGGTATGAGATAATCCTTGGTTGATTTATAGAATGCTCTTTGCACTTCACTTATATCTTTTGAGTATGACTTTATAGAATGCTTCATGTGCTTCACTTATATCATTTGAAGTTTGGATTGCCTGTTTCTCTTTACTTAAACAACCGCCATTTGTAGAATGCTCTTTTGCTTCACTTAGATTTGTTAGAGCATGGGCATATCGTTTGTAGAAAGAATTAAACTCTCTTGCTTCACTTATATCTATTTAGAGAGATGACAGGAACTGATCATTCACATGGTTAGTCATAAAATCCCACATAAAACTTGTAGATCATTGAATATGATATGTTTGATTCCTTGCAATAGTTTTGCGATATAAAGACAGTGATATTAGAGTCATGCTAGTGGGTGGTTGTGAATTGTAGAAATACTCGTGTTGAGGTTTGTGATTCCCGTAGCATGCACGTATGGTGAACCGTTATGTAACGAAGTTGGAGCATGAGGTATTTATTGATTGCCTTCCTTATAGTGGCGGCCGGGGACGAGCGATGGTCTTTTCCTACCAACCTATCCCCCTAGGAGCATGCGCGTAGTACTTTGTTTCGATGACTAATAGATTTTTGTAATAAGTATGTGAGTTCTTTATGACTAATGTTGAGTCCATGGATTATACGCACTCTCACCCTTCCACCATTGCTAGCCTCTCTAGTACTGTGCAACTTCCGCCGGTACCATAAACCCACCATATATACCTTCCTCAAAACAGCCACCATACCTACCTATCATGGCATTTCCATAGCCATTCCGAGATATATTGCCATGTAACTTCCATCATCATCATCATATACATGACTTGAGCATTTATTGTCATATTGCTTTGCATGATTGTAAGATAGCTAACATGATGTTTTCATGGCTTGTCCCTTTTTTTGATGTCATTGCTATGCTAGATCATTGCACATCCCTGTACACCGCCGGAGGCATTCATATAGAGTCATATCTTTCTTCTAGATATTGAGTTGTGATATTGAGTTGTAAGTAAATAAAAGTGTGATGATCATTGCTACGTCTTGAGCTTGCGTTGGTTTTCCCCAAAGAGGAAGGGATGATGCAGCAGAGTAGCGTAAGTATTTCCCTCAGTTTTTGAGAACCAAGGTATCAATCCAGTAGGAGGCCACGCTCAAGTCCCTCGTACCTGCACAAAACGATAGCTACTCGCAACCAACACGATTAGGGGTTGTCAATCCCTTCACGGTCACTTACGAGAGTGAGATCTGATAGATATAATATTTTTGGTATTTTTGGTATAAAGATGCAAAGTAAAAAGTAAAAGTAAAGTAAAAAGCAAAGCAAGATTAAAGTGATGGAGATTGATATGATGAGAATAGACCCGGGGGCCATAGGTTTCACTAGTGGCTTCTCTCAAGAGCATAAGTATTCTACGGTGGGTGAACAAATTACTGTTGAGAAATAGACAGAATTGAGCATAGTTATGAGAATATCTAGGCATGATCATGTATATAGGCATCACGTCCGTGACAAGTAGACCGAAACGATTCTGCATCTACTACTATTACTCCACTCATCGACCGCTATCCAGCATGCATCTAGAGTATTAACTTAAAAACAGAGTAATGCCTTAAGCAAGATGACATGATGTAGAGAGATAAATTCATGCAATATGAAATAAACCCCATCTTGTTATCCTCGATGGCAACGATGCAATACGTGCCTTGCTGCCCCTTCTATCACTGGAAAAGGACACCGCAAGATCGAACCCAAAGCTAAGCACTTCTCCCATGGCAAGAACTACCAATCTAGTTGGCCAAACCAAACGGATAATTTGAAGAGACTTGCAAAGATAACCAATCATACATAAAAGAATTCAGAGAAGATTCAAATATTATTCATAGATAGACTTGATCATAAACCCACAATTCATCGATCTCAACAAACACACCACAAAAAGAAGATTACATCGAATAGATCTCCACAAGAGACGGGGAGAACTTTGTATTGAGATTCAAAGAGAGAGAAGAAGTCATCTAGCTACTAACTATGGACCCGAAGGTCTGAGGTAAACTACTCACACTTCATCGGAGGGGCTAGGATGATGTAGAAGCCCTCCGTGATGATGACGGCCCTCTTCCAGCGGAGCTCCGAAACAGGCCCCAAGATGGGATCTCGTGGATACAGAAAGTTGCGGCGGTGGAATTAGGTTTCGGCTCCTGTTCTGATCGTTTGGGGGTACGTATGTATATATAGGAGGAAGGAGTACGTCGGTGGAGCACCGAGGGGCCCATGAGGCAGGGGTCGCGCCCTAGGGGGGGCGCCCCCCACCCTCGTGACCTCCTCTTTGACTCCTTGGAGTAGGGTCCAAGTCTCCTGGATCACGTTCGGTGAGAAAATCACGTTCCCGAAGATTTTATTCCATTTGGACTCCGTTTGATATTATGTTTCTCCGAAACACCGAAATAGGCAAAAAACAGCAATTCTGGGCTGGGCCTCCGGTTAATAGGTTAGTCCCAAAAATAATATAAAAGTGGAAAATAAAGCCCAATATAGTCCAAAAGAGTAGATAATATAGCATGGAGCAATCAAAAATTATAGATACGTTGGAGACGTATCAGGCATCCCCAAGCTTAATTCCTGCTCGTCCTCGAGTAGGTAAATGACAAAAAGAGAATTTTTGATGCGGAGTGCTACTTGGCATAATTTCAATGCAAATCTTCTTAATTGTGATGTGAATATTCAGATTCAAAAGATTCAAGACAAAAGTTTATATTGACATAAAAATAATAATACTTCAAGCATACTAACAAAGCAATTATGTCTTCTCAAAATAACATGGCCAAAGAAAGTTATCCCTACAAAATCATATTGTCTGGCTATGCTCTATCTTCACCACACAAAGTATTTAAATCATGCGCAACCCCGATGACAAGCCAAGAAATTGTTTCATACTCTAACTTTTTCAAAACTTTTTCAATCTTCACGCAATACATGAGCGTGAGCCATGGATATAGCACTATAGGTGGAATAGAATGGTGGTTGTGGAGAAGACAAAAAGGAGAAGATAGTCTCACATCAACTAGGCGTATCAACGGGCTATGGAGATGCCCATCAATAGATATCGATGTGAGTGAGTAGGGACTGCCATGCAACGGATGCACTAGAGCTATAAGTATATGAAAGCTCAAAAAGAAACTAAGTGGGTGTGCATCCAACTTGCTTGCTCATGAAAACCTAGGGAAATTTGAGGAAGCCCATCATTGGAATATACAAGCCAAGTTCTATAATGAAAAATTCCCACTAGTATATGAAAGTGATAACATGAGAGACTCTCTACTATGAAGATCATGGTGCTACTTTGAAGCACAAGTGTGGTAAAATGATAGTAACATTGTCCCTTCTCTCTTTTTCTCTCATCATTTTTTTATTTGGGCCTTTTCTTTTTTCTTTTTATGGCCTCTTTTTATTTGGGCTTCTTTGGCCTCTTTTTATTTTATTTTATTTTTCGTCCGGAGCCTCATCCCGACTTATGGGGGAATCATAGTGTCGGTGTCAAAACCGGCGGATCTCGGGTAGGGGGTCCCGAACTGTGCGTCTAGGCCGGATGGTAACAGGAGGCAGGGAACATGATGTTTTACCCAGGTTTGGGCCCTCTCGATGGAGGTAAAACCCTACGTCCTACTTGATTAATATTGATGATATGGGTAGTACAAGAGTAGATCTACCATGAGATCAAGGAGGCTAAACCCTAGAAGCTAGCCTATGGTATGATTGTTGTATATGGAGTTGATTGCCTATGGACTACAACCCTCCGGTTTATATAGACACCGGATAGGGTTAGGGTTACATGGAGTCGGTTACAATGGTAGGAGATCTTGAATATCCGCATCGCCAAGCTTGCCTTCCACGCCAAGGAAAGTCCCATCCGGACACGGGAAGAAGTCTTCAATCTTGTATCTTCATAGTCCAGGAGTCCGGCTGAAGGTATAGTCCGGCTACCCGAACACCCCCTAATCCAGGACTCCCTCAGTAGCCCCTGAACCAGGCTTCAATGACGACGAGTCCGGCGCGCAAATTGTCTTCGGCATTGCAAGGCGGGTTCCTCCTCCAAGTCCTTCATAGAAGATTGTAAACACCAAGAGTAGTGTCCGGCTCTGCAAAATAAGCTTCCACATATTGCCATAGAGAGAATAATATTAACACAAATCAAATCTGCTGATGTATTCCGCAGTGCGTCATCACACTATGGCCAAGTCCTTCGCTTGAATCGTTTTCACTTTTCCACCTCAGCATGTTTTGCGAGGCGGTTTTCTTAGCACGTCTTGTCAAAGCAGAGATCGTGTACCCCCCTTTTACGGGATTCTCATCAATACGGACGTGGGTAACCCAACCGCGCCACTTATCACGGTGCTTGGGAGGCAAGCGAGTTTTACTAGGCACGTGGGGACGCACAACCACATCCGCCCATATAAGGGGACAATGATCCACCTTTTTACCTACGCCTTCCTCCTCCTTTGCCTATCCATCTCCTGCGCACCCGAGCTCCAGCGCCCAAGCCCGCGCTTCCTACTTCAACCTCCTCCAGCAATGTCCGGAGCGGGAGGCAAGTGGATGGTCTCCTCCATCACGGAGGGCCATGTCAAAAAGCTAAGGAAGGCCGGATACTTGTCCAAGGACATTGCGCACTGGCTTCCCGAGGAAGGGCAGCTTCTCCCCACCCCAAGGCCCCATGAGAGGGTAGTATTCCTTCCCCACTTCCTCCGCGGACTGGGTTTCCCACTCCACCCATTTGTCCGGGGGCTCATGTTCTACTATGGCCTGGATTTCCACGATCTGGCTCCGAACTTCGTCCTCAACATCTCGGCGTTTATCGTCGTGTGCGAGGCTTTCCTCCGCATCAGCCCCCATTTCGGCCTCTGGCCCAAGACCTTCAACGTCAAGCCCAAGGTGGTGTGCGGCAGCCAGGCGGAGTGCGGAGGCGCCATGGCGAGCAAGATGGCCAACATCCTATGGCTCGAGGGCTCCTTCGTGGAGACTCTGAAGGGGTGGCAATCATGGTGGTTTTACATCACCGAGCCGCGCGATCCGAAATGGATTGCAGCCCCCGAGTTCCTATCCGGACCCCCACGCGGCTTATGTCCTGGAAAGAGACGGGCCTGTCGTGGGGCGATGAAAAAGAGGTGACCGGATTGCATACATGCATCCAGTCCCTGGTGAGCAAGCCGATCAAGCTTGTCAATGTAGTCCAGGTTATGCTCGTCCGCCGGATCCTCCCGTGTCAACAACGGGGCTTTAATCTGTGGGAGTTCGACCCGGCGTAGCACCAAACCCTTAACCGGCTCTTCGACACGACGTATGAAGACATCTGGAAGGTGCTAACCAAAGGCACCGAGGCTCCCACATCCGCTTTCGATGACTGTGGATACAGCTCGCAGCGTCACGCTAGCGAGGTAAGCTATTTTCACCTTTCACAGGATGTTATGTTTCTTCATAGTTTGACTCTATGTGGGATCTAAACTCCCTCACCTTTGACAGGCTTGGCAGGCGCAGTCCGGATCGATTAACTGTCCGGCTCCCTTGCCCGAAGACCCAGCCCCTGCTCTCCTAGTGAAGCTGCTGGTTCCGGCACCTTATGTGGTGCCGGAGAAGAAGGCCAAGAAGAAGAAGACCACGGGGACTCGAAAGAGTGCCCGCAATGTGGTGGTGTCAGACTCGTCATCCGACGAGTCCGAGATGCCCTCCTCCCGTGAGAACGAGGAGGAGGAAGAAGAACACTCTCCCCCTCCAACGGGGGGAGGAAAGAAAAGGAAGGCCGCCCCAACAGGGGAGGCCGAAGGGTCCAGGAAGAAGAAGACCCCTCCGCCGAACTACTCCCTCGACGCTGAAGAGGACGAAGAGGAGTGGCCAGATAGGGCCAAGCGTCCGGCGAAATCGTAAGTATTCGAATGTCAGAGTAACTCATGACGTTGCTTTGTTGCACAGCCTTTCCTAATGTCGAACATAATTATGCAGCCCACCCCGGGCCGAACTCAACGAGTCGTCGAGCGGCTCCCTGGATTCATCGGACGTGAACTCAGTTCTGCCCGCTGTCTCCCCCCGCACTGCGGATGATGCTGAAGTGGCGTCGCAACGAGCTCCGGGGCAGGAGGAGGTGGTCCTGGAGGAGCCGCAAGGCGACCTCCCGGACTCCAGGAGTAAAGGGGACAAGACCCCCCAGGGCTCCAAGTCCGGCTTTGTGCCGGACACTACGCCGGAATCTTCAACAGTTCCGAACCGTGGTAGGCCAACTCCTTCCAAGAGGAGCAAGCCTTCTGAGCCGGTGGCCTCCGTCCAACCGGAGGTGCCGGACAATCTGCTGGAGGTGCTTGATGGCGCCTCCATCGACGAGGAGCACTGTACTATTATGAGTACGGTGATCCAGAAGGTTCGGTCCGCCAAGAGCGGACTGAGTGAAGCTTGCGCTAGCCTTCTAACAGGCTTCGAGGTAAGTAAAGAATATGTAACAATATAACCGCATAGACAGTAGCCCCTGATGCTCTGTTTGGCATTCGGAAAGAAAAGCCGAATAGAGGATCTATTAAATTTCGCAGGAGTCTAACAACAAAGAGTCAATATGCGTATGCAGGCTTCGCTGCTAGCCACCGCCGCACTGACTGCGGAGGTGGGTGCCCTGGAACAGGGACTCGAGCGGACCGAGCAAGAGCTCGGCCTTGCCAAGCGGCAGCTCGAGGAGAAAGAAGGTAAGAAATACCTTACATAAAAAGGTGCCTATAAAGACGTGATTGCAAAAAATAACAGGATTGTACTACTTATTGTAGGGGCCACGACTGAGGTGGCGACCCTCAAGCAGGCGCTGTCCGAGGCCGAAAAGAAAGCGGCCACGGAGCGCACCGAGCGAGAGAGACTTGAGGCCCGTGTCGGCAAGGTGCAGCAAGAGCTTCAGGCTCTCATGAAAAAACATGAGAGTCTGGAGCTTGAGTCAAAGACGCAAGCGTCCGAGCTCGCGGCGGCCCTTGAGACTGCCAAGTCTGTCAAGGCCGAAGCCCAAAAGGCCCTCCAAGAGTTGGAGGAGGTGAAAAAGATAGCAGCGGGTAAGGCATTCTTTATGCAAAGCAGAAATATAAAAGTAAACTACTTGTTACTTACCCGAATCCGGAGCTCTCCAGGGGCATTCGCAGATCTTCCCCGCAGCGTATCCGCCGCCGCCGCATTCTACCGAGTTCAAGAGGGCAGCTCGACGAAGAAGGTGTTCTGGGCTCAGTATGCTGAGGCCGAACACCCTGTGCCCTTGAGCGACCAGCTGAAACACCTGGTTGAGCTCCATAAGGTGGCCAAACAGGCCATGAAGGGCTTCATAGTTCAGCTGTGGCCCAGAGAGGCCCTGCCTGGGAGCTATTTCGGGCTGGTGCAGCGGCTGGTGGAGGCCTGTCCAAGGCTCGAGGTCATCAAGCGCTCCGTCTGCATCGAAAGTGCCTGTAGGGCCCTTGCCTGTGCAAAGGTGCACTGGGGTAAGTTGGACGGTGAGAAGCTTGTTAGGGATGGGCCGCCGCCGGTGAAGGAGCATCGCAAGCCCGAGAACTACTACAAGGATGTTCTTGCAGGTGCCTGCCTTGTGGCGGATGAATGTACCAAGGATGTGATTTTTGAATGAACTCACTCGTGTTTATCCTGTGCGCTGAAAACTTGTTCATATGCGCTAAGCAACGCTTATTGAATTTAAAATATTACTTTCTGTGCGACCGTTTATCAAAACTTGAGAGATGGCCAGTCGTCGGCTTCTGCCCCCATGCCACTAGTGCTGGGGTGTTCGGGATAAACCTGAGCGCTCTTTTTCCCATAGTTGGGTCCTTCGAGGGAGGCGCTCAGCACAACGAACCAGGTAATCGGACTATAATGCTTGAACACTCTCACTTAGCCATAGAACTCTATAATTTTAAATTTCGGTGAAGCCCCTAGTTCGGAAGACCGAGTTCGGGGCGCTATCCACGCCTTGGCCGGACAAAGCCAGCTCCTTGCTCAAAGCGGCATAAGCCTTTAGGGACTCGAAAAACCTCTCGAACAGCGACCGGTCTCTCGCCACATCATGACAGTCAGTTTTAGCTTTCTCCACTGAGGTGCTTAACCCAGCTGAACCGGGGCACAATCGCAGTGGTTCTCCTAGTGCTACCTTAGCCGATAGAGCGGAACGTAAGGCACCAAAACATAGGAGCCGGGCAAACCCAACTATTGACCCAAATCATGATTCGGAGCCGATGCATATAGTGCTATAAGTTTGGGGTGCCGCACTTGTGAAAGTGTACGGACTTCTCACACCATTATGAGGGGTAATGAAGCCCCTGGCGTGTTTGCCGTACCATGGTGTACGGGTGCAATCATGTCATTTAATAAACATAAATGTGAAAAGAAGATAATGCAAAAAATAGACAAGAAGCTAAGCATTGTCTATAGAGAGGCTATTTATCAAAGCCGAACGATGCAAATAGTGCGGTAAGCAAAAGATATTGGACTATTTAGTATGTCCTGACCAGGGGCAGGCCGCGGAATTGTATTTAAAACAGGTATACTGCTCGTAACAGAGACCACCTGGGAGTTCCATAATGCGGCATGGCTTGTCTGCCTCCCTAGAGCTTGCATCGTTTGTGTGGCAGTCGAATTGCCGAACAGGTCGTCCGAAGTATGGAGACCTGAAAGTAAGAAAAAATTAAAAAAGGAATCCGGCAGCCCCTAGTACGTTTTAAGCCGTATTTTGGGCATGCCGTTATTGTGCCCCTTCCCCTGTGCCCATGGTATTTCAAGGGCGTAGTTATGTACGTGAGGTACTGGTTTCGTTATGTCGCGAGAGCTGGGGTTGGGGCCGCATTGCTACGCTTGCTCAGAGTGTGCCAGGCGGTCCTGCTGTGGGTTACTCCGGGCGCGCTTGGCCGTGTCTGGCTTTTTGATGGCCGGGCTGGAGAATTGCCCGAGAAGGCTACTTTGTACCTCCGCTGCGAGAGCCGCCGTGTGCTCCTCCGTACGGAGGGAGCGTTTGGTGTTTCCGTTGACCGTGATTACTCCTCGAGGGCCTGGCATCTTGAGCTTGAGATATGCGTAGTGCGGCACCGCATTGAACTTTGCAAATGCGGTTCGTCCGAGCAGCGCGTGATAGCCGCTGCAAAACGGGACTATATCGAAGATTAGTTCTTCGCTTCGGAAATTGTCCGGAGATCCGAAGACCACGTCAAGTGTTACTGAGCCTGTACAGTTGGCTTCTACACCTGGTATAACGCCTTTAAAGGTCATTTTTGTGGGCTTAATCCTTGAGGGATCTATGCCCATTTTTCACACTGTATCCTGATAAAGCAGGTTTAGGCTACTGCCGCCGTCCATGAGGACTCTTGTGAGATGAAATCCGTCGATGATGGGTCGAGAACCAATGCGGCGAAGCCGCCATGACGGATTCTAGTGGGATGGTCCCTTCGATCAAAAGTGATCGGGCAGGAGGACCATGGGTTGAACTTTGGGGCGACTGGCTCCATCGTGTATACGTCTCGTAGCGCACGCTTCCGCTCCCGCTTGGGAATGTGGGTTGCGTATATCATGTTCACCATCCGCACTTGTGGGGGGAAGCCCTTCTGTCCATTGTTGTTCGGCGGCTTGGGCTCCTCCTCGCCATCGTTGTGCAGCCCCTTGTCTCTGTTTTCGGCCCTTAACTTGCCTGCCTGCTTGAACACCCAACAATCCCTGTTAGTGTGATTGGCTGGCCTTTCGGGGGTGCCATGTATCTGGCACAAGCGATCGAGTATTCGGTCCAAACTGGACGGGCCTTGAGTATTCTTTTTGAATGGCTTTTTCCACTGACGGGATTTATAGCCTTTGAATCCGGCATTGACTGTCGTGTCTTCATTGTTGTCGCTGCTAACGCGGCGTTTTTGCTTATTCTGACGTGTCCTGCCACTTTTGTCCTTGGTATCCGAATTACCAGGGTTCTTTGATAAGTTGTTACTGTGAGCTAGCCAGCTGTCTTCTCCCGCGCGAAAGCGGGTCATGAGTGTCGTGAGGGCTGCCATGGATTTCGGCTTTTCCTGTCCCAGGTGCCGGGCAAGCCACTCGTCGCGGATGTTATGCTTGAAGGCTGCTAGGGCCTCTGCGTCCGGACAGTCGACTATCTGGTTTTTCTTTGTTAGGAACCGTGTCCAGAATTGTCTGGCCGATTCCTCTGGCTGCTGAATTATGTGGCTTAAGTCGTCGGCATCTAGTGGTCGCACGTAAGTGCCCTGGAAGTTGTCGAGGAATGCGGCTTCCAGGTCCTCCCAAGAACCTATTGAGTCTGCTGGCAAGCTGTTAAGCCAATGCCGGGCCGGTCCTTTAAGTTTGAGCGGGAGGTATTTGATGGCGTGTAGATCATCGCCGCGTGCCATGTGGATGTGAAGGAGATAATCCTCGATCCATACCGCCGGATCTGTTGTGCCATCGTATGATTCGATGTTTACGGGTTTGAAACCCTCTGGGATTTTAAGATCCATTACTTCATTCGTGAAGCATAGCGGGTGTGCGGCGCCTCTGTACTGGGCTATATCACGACGCAGCTCGGAAGAGCTATGTCTGTTGTGTTCGGCCTGACCGGATTTGTTGTATCCGGAGTGAAGATCATTGTCACATGCCGTAGGGCGCCTGCGCGATCCGTAGACCGATCTTGTTTGTCTTGCCTTATCCTCTAGTATGTCTCGCAGGTCTGGCGCATTTTCCCGTGCCTTAGTTGAGCGGCGTCGGGGCATGGCTTGGGTGGAGGGCCGAGAGGCCTCTCTATCGCGGCCGCGAGGTGGACGGTCTGCCATGTCATGCGCTGGTGATGTAGGTGCTTCCTCCTCTGATCGGGGTAGCGGCCTGCGCTTCGGGTAACTCTTGGAGGGGCGTTCGAGTTCATACTCTTCGGCCGCAAGGACTTCAGTCCATTTGTCAGCTAGCAAATCTTGGGCAGCTCTAAGCTGTTGCTGCTTTTTCTTGAGGCTGCTTGCCATGGCTAAAAGCCTGCGTTTAAAACGCTCTTGTTCGGCGGGGTCTGATGGTATGACGAATTCGTCATCGTCGAGGCTTGCCTCGTCTTCGGAGAGAGGCGTATAGTTATCATCCTCGACCTCTCGGTCTACCGCTCTCTCATGAGGGCTGGCTTCTCCATCTTCCTGTGCCGAATTTTGCTGAGGTGGGTGTTCTTCGGCGCTATCCGGGGTAGTATTATCTCCTATGCCGGAATCACCGCTTTTGCTTTGGCGGGATTTAGAGCGGCGCCGCTGACGCTGGCGCTTTGGCTGTTTCTTGGGGGCGTCATCCCCCACTATTCCATCGCCATCTCCATCTTTTGGAGTATCCACCATGTATATGTCATATGACGAGGTGGCCTTCCAGCGCCCTACAGGTGCTGGTTCCTGTTCGTCTCCTACATCGTCGTCCATGCCATCGATGTCTTCGGAGCCGAAGTCAAGCATGTCGGTTAAATCGTCGATAGTGGCTACAAAGTGGGTGGTGGGTGGGCTTTGAATTTCCTCATCATCCGTATCCCACCCTCGCTGACCGTAGTCCGGCCAGGGCTCTCCTGATAAAGAGAGAGACTTAAGAGAATTCAGGATGTCGCCAAAAGGTGAATGCTGAAAGATGTCTGTGGCGGTGAACTCCATTATCGGCGCCCAATCGGATTCGATTGGCAGGGGCACGGGAGGTTCGGAGTCCGGGGAGGAGTCCGGATCCTCGGAGTCACGGGTCGTGCAGAGTGCGGGGCTAGCGTTCGGCTCGATCGCTTTTGGGATCGCAGCCCCTGAGGTGACGTCCAACCGCTCATCCTCGATTGGCGCAATAGGCTCCGAGTTTGGGGTCGGAACCGATGCGTGTGCGGCCTCCAGGACACTGTCCGGGGGCAGAGCTAGATCATGCCCCTCGAGATAGTGCGGCGCGCTTGGCCGTGGCTCGAACCCATCGAAGATCAAGTCTCCGCGGATGTCAGCCGTATAGTTTAAGCTTCCAAAACTGACTTGATGGCCAGGGGCGTAGCTTTCGATCTGCTCCAGGTGGCTGAGTGAATTGGCCCGCAGAGCGAAGCCACCGAAGACGAAGATCTGTCCGGGGAGAAAAGTCTCACCCTGGACCGCATCGTTGTTGATGATCAAAGGAGCCATCGGGCCTAAAGGCGACGACACAGAGGAACTCTCAATGAAAGCACCAATGTCGGTGTCAAAACCGGCGGATCTCGGGTAGGGGGTCCCGAACTGTGCGTCTAGGCCGGATGGTAACATGAGGCAGGGAACACGATGTTTTACCCAGGTTCGGGCCCTCTCGATGGAGGTAAAACCCTACGTCCTGCTTGATTAATATTGATGATATGGGTAGTACAAGAGTAGATCTACCACGAGATCAAGGAGGCTAAACCCTAGAAGCTAGCCTATGGTATGATTGTTGTATATGGAGTTGATTGCCTATGGACTACAACCCTCCGGTTTATATAGACACCGGATAGGGTTAGGGTTACATGGAGTCGGTTACAATGGTAGGAGATCTTGAATATCCGCATCGCCAAGCTTGCCTTCCACGCCAAGGAAAGTCCCATCTGGACACGGGAAGAAGTCTTCAATCTTGTATCTTCATAGTCCAGGTGTCCGGCTGAAGGTATAGTCCGGCTACCCGAACACCCCCTAATCCAGGACTCCCTCACATAGTCTCCATCATTCTTTCCTCACTGGGACAATGCTCTAATAATGATGATCATCACACTTTTATTTTTCTTACAACTCAATACTTAGAACAAAATATGACTCTATATGAATGCCTCCGGTGGTGTACCGGGATATGCAATATGACAATGATGGAGTGTGTCATGATAAACGGAACGGTGGAAAGTTGCATGGCAATATATCTCGGAATGGCTATGGAAATGCCATAATAGGTAGGTATGGTGGCTGTTTCGAGGAAGGTATATGGTAGGTGTATGATACTGGCGAAAGGTGCGCGGTATTAGAGAGGCTAGCAAAGGTGGAAGGGTGAGAGTGCGTATGATCCATGGACTCAACATTAGTCATAAAGAACTCATATACTTATTTCAAAAATCTATAAGTTATCAAAGCAAAGTATTACGTGCATGCTCCTAGGGGGATAGATTGGTAGGAAAAGACCATCGCTCATCCCCGACCGCCACTCATAAGGAAGACAATCAATAAATAAATCATGCTCCGACTTCATCACATAACAGTTCACCATACGTGCATGCTACGGGAATCACAAACTTTAGCACAAGTATTCTTTAAATTCACAACTACTCAACTAGCATGACTTTTAATATTATCACCTCCATATCTCAAAACAATTATCATGCTTCAATCTTTTCTTAGTATTCAACACACTCAAAAGAAAGTTTCACAAATCTTGAATACCAAGCATATTATTATTAAGCAAATTACCATGCTATTAAGACTCTCAAAATAATTTAAGTGAAGCATGAGAGATCAATAGTTTCTTTAAAACAAATCCACCACCGTGCTCTAGAAGATCTAAGTGAAGCACATAGAGCAAAATTATAACGCTCAAAAGATATAAGTGAAGCACATAGAGCAAAACTACTTAGCTCAAAAGATATAAGTGAAGCACATAGAGTATTCTATCAAATTTTAATTCGTGTATGGCTCTCTCAAAAGGTGTGTACAGCAAGGATGATTGTGGCATACTAAGACACAAAGACACAAATAATACAAGACACTCCAAGCAAAACACATACCATGTTGGTGAATAAAAATATAACTCCAAGTAAATTACCGATGGAAGTGGACGAAAGAGGGGATGCCTTCCGGGGCATCCCCAAGCTTTGACTTTTTGGTGTCCTTGGATTATCTTGGGGGTGCCATGGGCATCCCCAAGCTTAGGCTCTTGCCACTCCTTGTTCCATGATCCATCAAAAGAATTCACCCAAAACTTGAAAACTTCACAACACAAAACTCAAAATAGAAAACTCGTGAGCTCCGTTAGCGAAAGAAAACAAAAGACCACTTCAAGGTACTGTAATGAACTCATTCTTTGTTTATATTGGTGTTAAACCTACTGTATTCCCACTTCTCTATGGATTATAAACTATTTTACTAACCATAGATTCATCAAAATAAGCAAACAACACACGAAAAACAGAGTCTGTCGAAAATAGAACAGTCTGTAGTAATCTGTAGCTAGCGCAAGATCTGGAACGCCAAAAATTATAAAATAAATTTCTGGACGTGAGGAATTTATCTATTAATCATCTACAAAAAGAATTAACTAAATATCACTCTTCAAATAAAAGTTACAGCAGTTCTCGTGAGCGCTAAAGTTTCTGTTTTTTACAGCAAGTTCAACAAGACTTTCCCCAAGTCTTCCCAATGGTTCTACTTCGCACAAACACTAATTAACACAAAAAGAACAACCAAAACAGAGGCTAAATAATTTATTTATTACTAAGCAGGAGCAAAAAGCAAGGAATAAAAATAAAATTGGGTTGCCTCCCATCAAGCGCTATCGTTTAACGCCCCTAGCTAGGCATAAAAGCGAGGATAGATCTAGATATTGCCATCTTTGGTAGGCAATCCATAAGTGGCTCTCATGATAGTTTCATATGGTAATTTTATTTTCTTTCTTGGAAAGTTTTCCATGCCCTTTTTTTAATGGAAATTGAAATCTAATATTCCCTTCCTTCATATCAATAATCGCACCAACCGTTCTAAGGAAAGGTCTACCAAGAATAATAGAGCAAGAAGCATTGCAATCTATATCAAGAACAATGAAATCTACGAGCACATAATTTCTATTTGCAACAATAATAACATCATTAATCCTTCCCATAGGTTTCTTAATAGTGGAATCCGCAAGATGCAAGTTTAGAGAGCAATCATCAAAATTACGGAAATCTAGCAAATCACACAAAGTCTTGGGAATAGTAGAGACACTAGCACCCAAATCACACAAAGCATAAAACTCATGATCTTTAATTTTAATTTTAATAGTTGGTTCCCACTCATCATAGAGTTTTCTAGGGATAGAAACTTCCAACTCAAGTTTTTCTTCATAAGATTGCATCAAGGCATCAACAATATGTTCGGTGAAGGCTTTATTTTGACTATAAGCATGTGGAGAATTTAGCACGGATTGCAACAAGGAAATACAATCAATTAAAGAGCAACTTTCATAATTAAATTCCTTTAAATCCAATATAGTGGGTTTAGTAACATCTAGATTTTTATTTCTTTCAATTCCACTTTCATCAATTTCGTCATTAAGATCTAAATACTCTAAATTTTTAGAACGTCTTCTAGGTAAAGGAAGATCATATTCAGTTTCATCAAGATTAATATTGCAAAACAAAGATTTAATAGGGGACACATCAATAATTTTTAGATCTTCATCTTTATTTTCATGGGAATTGGAGGAACACGCTTTAATAAAGGCATCTTCGGAAGCATGCATCCTAGCGGTTCTTTCCTTGCACTCATCAATGGAAATTCTCATGGCTTTGAGAGACTCATTGATATCATGCTTAGGAGGAATAGATATAAGATTTAAAGAATCAACCTCAAGAGAAATTCTATCAACGTTCCTAGCCAAATCATCAACTTTAAGCAATTTATCTTCAAGCAAAGCATTAAAATTCTTTTATGAATTCATAAATTCTTTAACACTAGTCTCAAATTCAGAGGGCATCTTATTATAATTGCCATAAGAGTTGTTGTAGGAATTCCCATAATTATTAGAAGGATCACTAGGATATGGCCTAGGATTAAAATTCCCTCTATAAGCATTGTTACCAAAATTATTCCTACCAACAAAATTCACATCCATAGATTCATTGTTATTCTAAATCAAAGTAGACAAAGGCATATCATTAGGATCAGAAGAAACACTCTTAGTAGCAAATAATTTCATAAGTTCATCCATCTTTCCACTCAAAACATTGATTTCTTATATCGCATGCACTTTTTTATTAGAAGATCTTTCAGTATGCCATTGAGAATAATTAACCATAATATTATCTAGGAGTTTAGTAGCATCTCCTAAAGTGATTTCCATAAAAGTGCCTCCCGCGGCCGAATATAAAAGATTTCTAGAAGCAAAATTCAATCCGGCATAAAATTTTTGTATGATCATCCACAAATTCAAACCATGAGTAGGGCAATTACGTATCATTAATTTCATTCTCTCCCAAGCTTGTGCAACATGTTCATGATCAAGTTGCTTAAAATTCATAATATCGTTTCTAAGAGAGATGATCTTAGCGAGAGGAAAATACTTAGAGATAAAAGCATCTTTGCACTTGTTCCATGAATCAGTACTATTCTTAGGCAAAGACGAAACCCAAGTTTTAGCCAGATCTCTAAGCAAAAAAGGAAATAGCTTCAATTTAACGACATCATTATCGACATCTTTTTTCTTTTGCATATCACATAAATCAACGAAGCTATTCAGATGAGTAGCGGCATCTTCACTAGGAAGGCCGGTGAATTGATCTTTCATAACAAGATTCAACAAAGCAGTATTAATTTCACAAGATTCAGCATCGGTAAGAGGAGCAATCGGAGTACTAAGGAAATCATTATTATTGGTATTGGTGAAGTCACACAATTTGGTATTATCTTGAGCCATCGCGACAAACAAGCAATCTAACACACGAGCAAACAAGAGCAAACGGGCAAAAGAGGCAAATAGAGAGGGAGGATAGAGAGAGAGGGCGAATAAAATGGCAAGGGTGGGGGAGAGGAAAACGAGAGGCAAATGGCAAATAATGTAATGCGAGAGATAGGGATTGTGATGGGTACTTGGTATGTTGACTTTTTGCGTAGACTCCCCGGCAACGGTGCCAGAAATCCTTCTTGCTACGTCTTGAGCTTGTGTTGGTTTTCCCCGAAGAGGAAGGGATGATGCAGCAGAGTAGCATAAGTATTTCCCTTAGTTTTTGAGAACCAAGGTATCAATCCAGTAGGAGGCCACGCTCAAGTCCCTTGTACCTGCACAAAACGATAGCTACTCGCAACCAACGTGATTAGGGGTTGTCAATCCCTTCAGGTCACTTACGAGAGTGAGATCTGATAGATATAATATTTTTGGTATTTTTGGTATAAAGATGCAAAGTAAAAAGTAAAAGCAAAGTAAAAAAGCAAAGCAAGATTAAAGTGATGGAGATTGATATGATGAGAATAGACCCGGGGGCCATAGGTTTCACTAGTGGCTTCTCTCAAGAGCATAAGTATTCTACGGTGGGTGAACAAATTACTGTTGAGCAATTGACAGAATTGAGCATAGTTATGAGAATATCTAGGCATGATCATGTATATAGGCATCACGCCCGTGACAAGTAGACCGAAACGATTCTGCATCTACTACTATTACTCCACTCATCGACCGCTATCCAGCATGCATCTAGAGTATTAAGTTAAAAAAGAGTAACGCCTTAAGCAAGATGACATGATGTAGAGAGATAAATTCATGCAATATGAAATAAACCCCATCTTGTTATCCTCGATGTCAATGATGCAATATGTGCCTTGCTGCCCCTTCTATCACTGGGAAAGGACACCACAAGATCAAACCCAAAGCTAAGCACTTCTCCCATGGCAAGAACTAACAATCTAGTTGGCCAAACCAAACGGATAATTCGAAGAGACTTGCAAAGATAACCAATCACACATAAAAGAATTCAGAGAAGATTCAAATATTATTCATAGATAGACTTGATCATAAACCCACAATTCATCGGTCTCAACAAACACACCGCAAAAAGAAGATTACATTGAATAGATCTCCACAAGAGAGGGGGAGAACTTTGTATTGAGATTCAAAGAGAGAGAAGAAGCCATCTAGCTACTAACTATGGACCCGAAGATCTGAGGTAAACTACTCACACTTCATCAGAGGGGCTAGGATAATGTAGAAGCCCTCCGTGATGACGGCCCTCTTCCGGCGGAGCTCCGAAACAGGCCCCAAGATGGGATCTCGTGGATACAGAAAGTTGCGGCGGTGGAATTAGGTTTTTGGCTCCTATTCTGATCGTTTGGGGGTACGTATGTATATATAGGAGGAAGGAGTACGTCGGTGGAGCACCGAGGGGCCCACGAGGCAGGGGCGCGCCCTCGGGGGGGGGGGGCGCCCCCCACCCCCGTGACCTCCTCTTTGACTCCTTGGAGTAGGGTCCAAGTCTCCTGGATCATGTTCGGTGAGAAAATCACGTTCCCGAAGATTTTATTCCGTTTGGACTCCGTTTGATATTCTGTTTCTCCGAAACACTGAAATAGGCAAAAAATAGCAATTATGGGTTGGGCCTCCGGTTAATAGGTTAGTCCCAAAAATAATATAAAAGTGGAAAATAAAGCCCAATATAGTCCAAAACAGTAGATAATATAGCATGGAGCAATCAAAAATTATAGATACGTTGGAGACGTATCAATCATCATTATTAGAACATTGTCCCATGTGAGGTTATCAAAATAAAAGTGGCCAAAGAAGCCCCACAAGAGAGAGAGAGAGAGAGAGAGGCCAAAGAAGCCTACAAAAAAATGAGAGAAAAAGAGCGAAGGGGCAATGTTACTATCCTTTTACCACACTTGGGCACCATGTTCTTCATATAGGGAGTCTCTTGAGTTATCACTTTCATATACTAGTGGGAATTTTCATTGTAGAACTTGGCTTGTATATTCCAACGATGGGCTTCCTCAAATGCCCTAGGTCTTCATGAGCAAGCAGGTTGGATGCACACCCACTTAGTTTCAGTTAGAGCTTTCATATACTTATAGCTCTAGTGCATCCGTTGCATGGCAATCCCTACTCACTCACATTGATATCTATTGATGGCATCTCCATAGCCCGTTGATACGCCTAGTTGATGTGAAACTATCTTCTCCTTTTTTGTCTTCTCCACAACCACCATTCTATTCCATCTATAGTTCTATGTCCATGGCTCATGCTCATGTATTGCGTGAAAGTTGAAAAGGTTTGAGAACGTCAAAAGTATGAAACAATTGATTGGCTTGTCATCGGGGTTGTGCATGATGTGAGTATTTTGTGTGAAGAAGATGGAGCATAGCCAGACTATATGATTTTGTAGGGATAACTTTCTTTGGCCTTGTTATTTTGAAAAGACATGATTGCTTTATTAGTGGGCTTGAAGTATTATTGTTTTGTATGTCAAATGATAGACTATTGTTTTGAATCACTCGTATCTTAATATTCATGCCATGATTAGATTACATGATCAAGATTATGCTAGGTAGCATTCCACATCAAAAATTATCTTTTTTATCATTTACCTACTCGAGGACGAGCAGGAATTAAGCTTGGGGGTGCTGATACGTCTCCGTCGTATCTATAATTTTTGATTGTTCCATGCCAATATTCTACAACTTTCATATACTTTTGGCAACTTTTTATACTATTTTTGGGACTAACATATTGATCCAGTGCCCAGTGCCAGTTCCTGTTTGTTGCATGTTTTTTATTTTGCAGAATATCCATATCAAATGGAGTCCAAACGGAATAAAAACTGACGGAGATTTTTTTGGAATATTTATGATTTTTGGGAAGAAAAATCCACGCGAGACGGTGCCCGAGGTGGCCACGAGGTAGTGGGGCGCGCCTGCCCCCTCTGGGCGCGCCCCTGACCCTCGTGGGCCACCCGTAAGGCGGTTGATGCCCTTCTTTCGCCGCAAGAAAGCTAATTTCCGGATAGAGATTGTGTCAAAATTTCAGCGCAATCGGAGTTACGGATCTTCGGGAATATGAGAAACGGTGAGAGGGAAGAATCTGAGAACGCAGAAACAGGAAGAGACAGAGAGACAGATCCAATCTCGGAGGGGCTCTCGCCCCTCCCATGCCAGGGAGGCCATGGACCAGAGGGGAAACCCTTCTCTCATCTAGGGAGGAGGTCAAGGAAGAAGAAGAAGGAGGGGGACTCTCTCCCCCACCAACATCTCCATCACCTTCCCCCCTCTATCTACAGCGGTCCACTCTCCCGCAACCCACTGTACCCTCTACTTGAAATGGTGCTTTATGCTTCATATTATTATCCAATGATGTGTTGCCATCCTATGATGTCTGAGTAGATTTTCGTTGTCCTATCAGTGGTTGATGAATTGCTATTATTGATTTAATTTGCTTGTGGTTATGTTGCTATCCTTTGGTGCCCATCATATGATTGCGCGCGTGGATCGCACCCTAGGGTTAGTTGTATGTTGATAGGACTATGTATTGGAGGGCAAGAGTGATAGAAGCTTCAACCTAGCATAGAAATTGATGCATACGGGATTGAAGGGGGACCAATATATCTTAATGCTATGGTTGGGTTTTACCTTAATGAACATTAGTAGTTGCGAATGCTTTCTAATAGTTCCAATCATAAGTGCATAGAATTCCAAGTTAGGGATGACATGCTAGCAGTGGCCTCTCCACATAATACTTGCTATCGGTCTAGTAAAGTAGTCAATTGCTTAGGGACAATTTTGCAACTCCTACCACCACTTTTCCACACTCGCTATATTTACTTTATTGTTTCTTAATCTAAACAGCCCCTACCTTTTTATTTACTTGCTCTTTATTATCTTGCAAACCTATCCAACAACACCTACAAAGTACTTCTAACTTCATAGTTGTATTGGTGGTCGATAGAACTTGAGGGAATATTTGTTCTACCGCTCCTCGTTGGGTTCGACACTCTTACTTATCGAAAACTATTGTGATCCCCTATACTTGTGGGTTATCAAGACCCCCCCCGGGATAAGTTATGGGCCTTATGGGCCATAAGAGGGAAGCACACCATCCCACAAGGGGCTGGTGCGCCCCCCTAGGGCAGGAGGCCGATTAGGACTAGGAGAAGGGGGCTGACCCCCCTTCCCTTCTCCTTCTCCCTTCCCCCTTTCCTACTCCGTGTGGGATGTGGAATCCTACTAGGACTAGGGAGTCCTGGTAGGACTCCACACCTTGGCGCACTGTTAAGGCATATCTCTCTTGATGTAGTTTTGGTGATTGATGACAATATAATTGCGGACTAACCATGTGCTTTGAGCATTTCAGAGATTCATCCTTTGGCTCGAGACGATTTCTTTCCCCTCGGAGTGTTTTTCAAGACGGTGTAGCTCTGTCATTTCTTGTTGGTGGACTAGTTTCAGAGGAGTCACCGTACTATCAAGAGGGGGTCCGCTTTGGTAAGGCTAGGGTGGAATCATCACGTACACTTCCGTTTCACACCCTCTGGGCCTTCGCGCGTCGTTGGAGGTTTGATTCCCTGCTATTTGGGCGGTCTTTGGCCCCAGCGGTAGTACCGCAGTGCCCAACGGTAGTACCGCTTGAGGGTCCTCAGCGGCAGTACCGCTGCGGTATCGGGCCACTACCGCCTCGACTCGAGGGGGCGCTTCTCGTGTCGGGTTGAGCGACACTTGCAGCGGTAGTAGGTGCGGTAGTACCGCTCAAGAGCGGTAGCACCGCCCTACCACCACGGCAGTACCGTGCTGGGCCGGTCCCTCCTCTATCTTCAGGCCCTCCCCAGCTGGGCGGTAGTACCCAAGGGGGAGCGGTAGTACCGCTGCCCCCTGCGGTAGTACCGCCCTCTGTGGGGCTGTTTTGGGGGTAACGGTTGGATGGGGTCCTGTTTCGGGAGTGGTTGAGAAGGCCCCGATCTACACTTCCACCAAGAGAAATTTGATTCCACCACCAATCCCTAGCGGATCTTGTTACTCTTGGGTGTTTGAGCACCCTAGACGGTTGAGGTCACCATGGAGCATAGTCCATTGTGGTGAAGCTTCATGGTGGTGTTGGGAGCCTCCGATTAAGTTGTGGAGATTGCCCCAACCTTGTTTGTAAAGGTCCGGTCGCCGCCTCCAAGGGCACCACTAGTGGAATCACGACATCTCGCATTGTGTGAGGGTGTGAGGAGAATACGGTGGCCCTAGTGGATTCTTGGGGAGCATTGTGCCTCCACACCGCTCTAACGGAGACGTACTTCCCCTCAAAAGGAAGGAACTTCGGTAACACATCCTCGTCTTCACCGGGTCCACTCTTGGTTATCTCTTACCTTTACTTGTGCAAGCTTATTAGTGTTACTTCTCTTGCTTGCTTGTATGTTCGTTATTGTTGCATCATATAGGTTGCTCACCTAGTTGCACATCTAGACAACCTACTTTGATGCAAAGTTTAATTTGGTAAAGAAAAGCTAAAAATTGTTAGTTGCCTATTCACCCCCCTCTAGTCAACCCTTTCGATCCTTTCAATTGGTATTAGAGCCTCGTCTCTTTACTAAGGACTTTGTCGTCCGAAGAGTATGGTTGACACCATAGACGGTGTGGAGGAGCACTCCGTGTGAATCCGATCTCGTCTACGGGTGATGGGGGAACCTCGGTCTCCCGTGAGGAATTCAATGTAGCCTTGGAGACATTGAAAACCTCAATGACGACCGAGGTAGAAAGCATGTTTACTAAATTCATTGAAGGGCTTAAACTATCCACCGCGCCGTTGAAAGTGGGTGATCCCACTGACAAGGTGACGGATGCTAACTCTGACAAGGGGGAAGCTAGTAGTGAAAGGGCTCCTTCTTCTAGTGGTAAAAATGGCACCGGCATCTTTGCCCATGTGGAACCACCACTTGTTTATGGCGGACCAATTCCTTCCACTCATTTGAATCATGTCGGTCCCCCCCCTAAGATTGTGAAAAATGAGGACTTTGATTCTTATCGCTTTAAGCGTCATTTAAATCATGTGAATACTAATCTTTGGAGAATCATTGAAGAAGGTTTCTATCCGCATGACCCAAGCAACTTCACTCCTCGAGAAGCCACAGATAATCAATTCAATGAGAATGCTCTCTTCATCATCCAAGATGCAATTCCCCCCGAAGATCTACCTCATCTTCGGCCATTCGCCTTGGCCAAAGATGCATGGCTTTGTGTTGTCTCTCTCTACCGGGGAAGCGCAAGCATTCAACGCTCCAACTATGAAGTAGTGCAAGAAGAAGCCGATGAGTTTGCTATGAAAGAAGATGAATAACCTCGTGAGCTTTATCGGAGAGTAGCCAAACTCGCAGTCTCACTCCGAGATCATGGGAGCAAGGAAACAAATGACAATTGGATCAAGCGCAAATTCCTCAAGGCAATGATGCCTTACCACAAGGCCATGTCCTCCGTCATTCGTCAAAGACCCGACTTCCACACCTTGACCTCAAGTGAAGTGTTGGATGAGTTTGTGGCTATGAACATCTTGGACAAGAGCGCCGACAATGAGGTACTTCGCTCTCAAAGGGCAAAGAAGCCCAACCTTGCATTGAAGGCCGAGGTGTGTGTTGAAGAAGTAGAAGACGAGGAAGAAGAGGAAAGCAACCCCGAAGATGCAAAGTATGCCTATCATGAACACATGGCACTTGCTTCAAGGCAATTTTGGAGCAAGAAGAACTCAAGGTCAAACTTCAACAAGAACAACTCAAGTGGCACGAAGAGCAAGCAACGTGTGAGGACTTGCTACAATTGTGGCAATGTGAGCCATTTCGTTGCGGAATGTCTGTATGAGAAGAGGGAAGACAATGGTGGCAAGCTCATCCGAAAGGACAAAGCCAAGTCTTTCCCTAACAAGAGCAACTTCACCAAGAAGACCCCTCACAAGGCATTGGTGGTTCAAGAAGAGTACCATGAGGATGATTGAGGGATTCCTGGATTAGGGGGTGTTTGGGTAGCCGGACTATACCTTTAGCCGGACTCCAGGACTATGCAGATACAAGATTGAAGACTTCGTCCCGTGTCCGGATGGGACTTTCCTTGGCGTGGAAGGCAAGCTTGGCGATGCGGATATTCAAGATCTCCAACCATTGTAACCGACTTTGTGTAACCCTAACCCTCTCCGGTGTCTATATAAACCGGAGGGTTTTAGTCCGTAGGACAACTTCGTCATACAACAATCATACCATAGGCTAGCTTCTAGGGTTTAGCCTCCTTGATCTCGTGATAGATCTACTCTTGTACTACCCATATCATCAATATTAATCAAGCAGGACGTAGGGTCTTACCTCCATCAAGAGGGCCCGAACCTGGGTAAAACATCGTGTTCCTTGCCTCCTATTACTATCCAACCTAGACGCACAGTTCGGGACCCCCTACCCGAGATCCGCCGGTTTTGACACCGACATTGGTGCTTTCATTGAGAGTTCCTCTGTGTCGTCGCTTTTAGGCCTGATGGCTCCTTCGATCATCAACAACGATGCAGTCCAGGGTGAGACTTTTCTCCCCGAACAGATCTTCGTCTTCGGCGGCTTCGCACCGCGGGCCAATTCACTTGGCACCTTGAGCAGATCGAAAGCTACGCCCCTCGCCATCATGTCAGGTTTGGAAGCCTGAACTACACGGCTGACATCCGCGGGAACTTGATCTTCGACAGATTCGAGCCACAGCCAAGCGCGCCGCACTGTCTCGATGGGCATGATATAGCTCTGCCGCCGAACAGCACCTTGGAGGCCGCACACGCATCGGTTCCGACCATTGATTCGGAGCCTACTGCACCGATCGAGGATCAGCGGTTGGACGCTGCCTCAGGGGCTGCGATCTTAGAGGCGATCGAGCCAAACTCCAGCCCCGCACCCCGCATGGCCCATGACTCCGAGGAGCCGGATTCCTCTCCGAACTCCAAGCCCCCCACGCCCCTGCTGATCGAATCCGATTGGGCGCCGATAATGGAGTTCACTGCCGCAGACATCTTTCAGCACTCGCCCTTCGGCGACATCCTGAATTCTCTAAAGTCTCTCTCTTTATCAGGAGAGCCCTGGCCGGACTACGGTCAGCAAGGTTGGGATACGGACGATGAAGAAATTCAAAACCCACCCACCACCCACTTCGTAGCCACTGTCGACGACTTAACCGACATTCTTGACTTCGACTCCGAAGACATCGACGGCATGGACGATGATGCACGAGACGAACAAGAACCAGCACCTGTAGGGCGCTGGAAGGCCACCTCGTCATATGACATATAAATGGTGGACACTCCAAAGGATGGAGATGGCGATGGAACAGCGGGGGATGATAACTCTAAGAAACAGCCCAAGCACCGGCGTCAGCGGCGCCGCTCTAAATCCCGCCAAAGCAAAAACAGTGATTCCGGCACGGGAGATAATACTACTCCGGATAGCGCCGAAGAACACCCCCTCCAGCAAGATTCAGCATAGGAGGACAGAGAAGCCAGCCCTCACGAGAGGGCGGCAAACCAAGAGGTTGAGGACGATAATTATAGGCCTCCCTCCGAAGACGAGGCAAGCCTCGACGACGACGAGTTCGTCATGCCAGAGGATCTCGCCGAACAAGAGCGTTTTAAACGCAGGCTTATGGCCACGGCAAGAAGCCTCAAGAAAAAGCAGCAATAGCTTAGAGCTGATCAGGATTTGCTAGCTGACAGATGGACTGAAGTCCTTGCGGCCGAAGAGTATGAACTCGAACGCCCCTCCAAGAGTTACACAAAGCGCAGGCTGCTACCCCGACTAGAGGAGGAAGCACCTACATCACCAGCGCATGACATGGCCGACCGGCCACCTCGTGGCTGCGATAGAGAGGCCTCTTGGCCCTCCACTCAAGCCATGCCCCGATGCCGCGTTAAGCATACTAAGGCACGGGAAAATGCACCCGACCTGCGCGACATACTGGAGGACAAGGCAAGGAAAACAAGATCGATCTACGGATCGCGCAGGCGCCCCACGGCACGTGACGGTGATCATCACTCCGGATGCAACAAATCCGGTCGGGCCGAACTCAACAGACAAAGCTCCTTCAAGCTGCGTCGTGATATAGCCCAATACAGAGGCGCCGCACACCCACTATGCTTCACAGATGAAGTAATGGATCATAAAATCCCAGAGGGCTTCAAACCCGTAAACATCGAATCATACGATGGCACAACAGATCCTGCGGTATGGATCGAGGATTATCTCCTTCATATCCACATGCCCGCGGTGATGATCTACACGCCATCAAATACCTCCCACTCAAACTTAAGGGACCGGCCCGGCATTGGCTTAACAGCTTGCCAGCAGACTCAATCGGTTCTTGGGAGGACCTGGAAGCCGCATTCCTTGGTAACTTCCAGGGCACTTATGTGCGACCACCGGATGCCGATGACCTAAGCCACATAATTCAGCAGCCAGAGGAATCGGCCAGGCAATTCTGGACACGGTTCCTAACAAAGAAAAACCAGATAGTCGACTGTCCGGACACAGAGGCCTTAGCGGCCTTCAAGCATAATATCCGTGACGAGTGGCTTGCCCGGCACCTGGGACAGGAAAAGCTGAAATCTATGGCAGCCCTCACGACACTCATGACCCGCTTTTGCGCGGGAGAAGACAGTTGGCTAGCTCGCAGCAACAACTTAACCAAGAACCCTGGTAATTCGAATACCAAGGACAAAAGTGATAGGTCGCGTCGGAACAAACAAAAGCGTCGCATTAACAGCGACAGCAACGAGGATACGGCAGTTAATGCCGGATTCCGAGGCTACAAATCCGGTCAACGGAAAAAGCCATTCAAAAGAAATACTCAGGGCCCGTCCAGTTTGGACCGAATACTCGACCGCTTGTGCCAGATACATGGCACCCCCGAAAAGCCAGCCAATCACACCAACAGGGATTGTTGGGTGTTCAAGCAGGCAGGCAAGTTAAGAGCCGAAAACAAAGACAAGGGGCTGCATAGCGACGACGAGGAGGAGCCCAGGCCGCCGAACAACAGTGGACAGAAGGGATTTCCCCCGCAAGTGTGGACGGTGGACATGATCTACGCAACCCACATCCCCAAGAGGGAGCGGAAGCGTGCGTTACGGGACGTATATGCGATGGAGCCAGTCGCCCCAAAGTTCAACCCATGGTCCTCCTGCCCGATCACCTTTGATTGAAGGGACCACCCCACTAGCATCCATCACGGCGGCTTCGCCGCACTGGTTCTAGACCCAATCATTGACGGATTTCATCTCACAAGAGTCCTCATGGACGGTGGCAGCAGCCTGAACCTGCTTTACCAGGATACAGTGCGAAAAATGGGCATAGATCCCTCAAGGATCAAGCCCACCAAAACGACCTTTAAAGGCGTCATACCAGGTGTAGAAGCCAACTGTACAGGCTCAGTCACACTGGAAGTGGTCTTCGGATCTCCGGATAACTTCCGAAGCGAGGAGTTAATCTTCAACATAGTCCCGTTCCGTAGTGGCTATCACGCACTGCTCGGGCGAACCGCATTCGCAAAATTCAACGCGGTACCGCACTATGCATACCTCAAGCTCAAGATGCCAGGCCCTAGAGGAGTAATCACGGTCAATGGGAACACTGAACGCTCCCTCCAAACGGAGGAGCACATGGCAGCGCTCGCAGCAGAATCAAGCGCGCCCGGAGTACCCTACAACAAGACCGCCTGGCACGTTCTGAGCTAGCGTAGCAATGCGGCCCCAACCGTAGCCCTCGCGATATAGCGAAACCAGCGCTTCGCGTACATAACTACGCTCTTGATATACCATGGGCACAGGGGAAGGGGCACTATCACGGCACGCCCGAAAAATGGCTTAAACCGCACCAAGGGC
The DNA here is from genome assembly GCF_018294505.1 of Triticum aestivum. Lineage (NCBI taxonomy): Eukaryota > Viridiplantae > Streptophyta > Magnoliopsida > Poales > Poaceae > Triticum > Triticum aestivum. The sequence goes on along the minus strand of NC_057809.1, from coordinate 534,882,243 downwards.
TGCCGGATTCCTTTTTTTTCTCTTACTCTCAGGACTCCATACTTCGGATGACCCGTTCAGCAGTTCAACTGCCGCACAAACGATGCAAGATCCAGGAAAGCAGACAAGCCACGCCGCATTACGGAACTCCCAGGTGGTCTCTATTGCGAGCAGTATACCTGTTTTTTACTACAATTCCGCGGCCTGCCCCTGGCCAGGACATGTTAAATAGTCCAATTTCTTTTGCTTATCGCACTATTTGTATCGTTCCGCTTTCATAGCAGCCTTTCTATAAACATTGCATAGCTTTTTGTCTATTTTTGCATTATCCTCTTTTTATATATATGCTTATTAATAACATGTCACATCCGTACACTGTGGTACAGCAAAATACGCCAGGGGCTTCACTACCCATCCATATGGCGTGAGAAGTCCGTACACTTTCACAAGTGCGGCACCCCGAACTTATAGCACTATATGCATCGGCTCCGAATCATGATTTGGGTCAATGGTTGGGTTTGCCCGGCTCCTATGTTTTGGTGCCTTACGTTCCGCTATATCGGCTAAGGTAGCACTAGGAGAACTACTGCGATTGTGCCCCAGTTGAGCTGGGCTGAGCACCTCAGTAGAGAAAGCTAAAACCGACTGTCATGATGAAGCGAGAGACCGGTCGCTGTTCGAGAGGTTTTTCGAGTCCTTAAATACTTCTGCCGCTTCGAGCGAGGAACCGGCTTTGTCCGGCCAAGGCGTGGATAGCACCCCGAACTCGGTCTTCTGAATACTAGGGGCTTCGCCGAAATTTAAAATTATAGAGTTCTATGGCTAAGTGAGAGTGTTCAAGCATTATAGTCCGATTGCCTTGTTCGTTGTGCTAATCGCCTCCCTCGACGGACCCAATAATGGGAAAAAGAGCGCTCAGGTTTATCCCGAACACCCCAGCACTAGCGGCATGGGGGCAGAAGCCGACGACTGGCCATCTCTCAATTTTTTGAGAAACGGCCGCACATAAAGTAATATTTTAAATTCAACAAGCATTGCTTAGCGCATATGAACAAGTTTTCAGTGCACAGGATAACACGAGCGAGTTCATTCAAAAATTACATCCTTGGTACATTCATCCACCATAAGGCGGGCACCAGCCAGAACATCCTTGTAATAGTTCTCGGGCTTGCGATGCTCCTTCCCCGGCGGCGGGCCGTCCCTCACAAGCTTCTCACCGTCCAGCTTACCCCAGTGCACCTTTGCACGGGCAAGGGCCCTACGGGCACCTTCGATGCAGACGGAGCGCTTGATGACCTCGAGCCTTGGACAAGCCTCCACCAGCCGCCGCACCAGTCCGAAGTAGCTCCTAGGCACCTTTCCAGGCCACAGCCGAACTATGAAGCCATTCAGGGCCTGTTCGGCCGCCTTGTGGAGCTCGACCAGCTGCTTCAGCTGGTCACTCAAGGGCACAGGGTGTCCGGCCTCAGCATACTGAGACCAGAACACCATCTCCGTCGAGCTGCCTTCCTCGGCTCGGTAGAATGCGGCGGCATCAGATACACCGCGAAGAAGATCTGCGAATGCCCCTGGAGAGCTCCGGATTTGGGTAAGTAACAAGTAGTTTACTTTTATATGTCTGCTTTGCATAGAGAATGCCTTACCCGCCGCTATCTTTTTCACCGCATCCAATTCCTGGAGGGCCTTCTGGGCTTCGGCCTTGGCAGATTTGGCAGTTTTAAGGGCCGCAGCAAGCTCGGACGCTCACGTCTTCGAGTCTAGCTCCAAACTCTCATGTTTTTCATGAGAGCCTGAAGCTCTTGCTCCACCTCGCCGACCTGCGCCTCAAATTTATCCCGCTCGGTGCGCTCCGTGTCCGCTTTCTTCTCGGCCTCGGACAGCGCCTGCTTGAGGGTCGCCACCTCAGTTGTGGCCCCTACAATAAGCAGTGTACTCCTGTCATTTTTTGCAATTGCGTCTTCTTATAGGCATTTTTTCTATAAGGTATCTCTTACCTTCTTTCTCCTCGAGCTGCCGTTTGGCAAGGCCGAGCTCTTGCTCGGTCCGCTCAAGGCCCTGCTTCAGGGCACCCACCTCCGTAGTCAGTGCGGCGGTGGCCAGCAGCGAAGCCTGCATATGTATATTGACTCCTTTTTAGTTAGAATCCTGCGATATTCAATAGATCCTCTATTTGGCTTTTCTTTCCGAACACCAAACAGAGCATCAGGGGCTACTGTCTATGCGGTAATATTTTTACATATTTTTTACTTACCTCGAAGCCTATTAGAAGGCTAGCACAAGCTTCAATCAGTCCGCTTTTGGCGGACCGAACCTTCTGGACCACCATACTCATGATGGTACGGTGCTCCTCGTTGATGGAGGCGCCCTCAAGCACCTCCAGCAGATTGTCCGGTGCCTCCGGTTGGACGGAGGACGCCGGCTCAATAGGCTTGCTCCTCTTGGCAGGAGTTCGCCTGCCGCGGTCCGGAACCGTTGATGATTCCGGCACGGTGTCCGGCTTAAAGCCAGACTTGGAGCCCTGGGGGGTCTTGTCTCCTCTACTCATGGAGTCTGGGAGGTCGCCTCGCGGCTCCTCTTGGACCACCTCCTCTTGCCCCGGAGCTTGTCGCGACGCCACTTCGGCGTCATCCGCAGCACAGGGGGAGGCAGCGGGCGGAACTGAATTCACGTCCGATGAATCCAGGGAGCCGCTCGACGACTCGTTGAGCCCGTCCTTGGGCGGGCTGCATGATTACATTCGACATTAGGGAAAGCTGTGCAACAAAAGGAATATCATGAGTTACTCTGGTATCCGAACACTTACGATTTCACCGGACGCTTGGTCCTGTCCGGCCACTCCTCTTCGTCCTCATCGGCGTCGGGGGCGTAGTCCAGCGGAGGGGTTTTCCTCTTCTTGGACCCTTCGGCCTCCCCTACTGGGGCGGCCTTCCTCTTCTTTCCTCTCCCCGCTGGAGGGGAAGAGGTCTCTTCTTCCTCCTCCTCGTCTTCACGGGAGGAGTGCGTCTTGGACTCGTCGGACGACGAGTCCGACACCACCATATGCCGGGAACTCTTTCGAGTCCCCGTGGCCTTCTTCTTCTTGGCCTTCTTCTCCGACACCACATAAGGTGCCGGAACCAGCAGCTTCACTAAGAGAGCAGGGGCTGGGTCTTCGGGCAAGGGAGCCGGACAGTTAGTCAGTCCGGACTTTGCCTGCCAATCCTGTCAAAGGTGAGGGAGTTTAGATCCCGCATAGAGTCAAACTATGAAGAAAACTTAACATCCTGTAAAATATGAAAATATTTTACCTCGCCAGCAGGACGCTGGGAGCTGAATCCGCGGTCTTCAGAGGCGGATGTGGGAGCCTCGGCACCTTTGGTTAGCCCCCTCCAGACATCTCCATACGTCGTGTCGAAGAGCCTGCTCAGAGTTCGGTGCTGCGCCGGGTTGAACTCCCACAGATTGAAGTTCCGTTCTTGACACGGAAGGATCCGGCGGACGAGCATGACCTGGACTACATTGACAAGCTTGAGCTGCTTGTTCACTAGGGACTAGATGCATTTTTGCAGTCCGGTCACCTCTTCTTCATCGCCCCGCGACAAGCCCGTCTCCTTCCAGGACGTGAGCCACGTAGGGGGTCCGGATCAGAATTCAGGGGCTGCGATCCACTTCGGATCGCGTGGCTCGGTGATGTAAAACCACCCCGACTGCCACCCCTTCAAGGTCTCCACAAAGGAGCCCTCGAGCCATAGGACGTTGGCTATTTTGCCCGCCATGGCACCTCCGCACTCCGCCTGGTTGCCACGCACCACCTTTGGCTTGACGTTGAAGGTCCTGAGCCAGAGGCCGAAATGGGGGCGGATGCAGAGGAAAGCCTCGCACACGACGATAAACGCTGAGATATTGAGGATGAAGTTCGGGGCCAGATCGTGGAAATCTAGGCCATAGTAGAACATGAGCCCGCGGACAAATGGGTGGAGAGGAAAACCCAGTCCGCGGAGGAAGTGGGGAAGAAATACTACCCTCTCATGGGGCCTTGGGGTGGGGAGAAGCTGCCCCTCCTCAGGAAGTCGGTGCGCGATGTCTTTGGACAGGTATCCGGCCTTCCTTAGCTTTTTGACATGGCCCTCCGTGACAGAGGAGACCATCCACTTGCCTCCCGCTCCGGACATTGTTGGAGAAGGTTGAGGTAGGAAGTGCGGGCTTGGGCGCTGGAGCTCGGGTGCGCAGAAGATGGATAGGCAAAGGAGGAAGAAGGCATAGGTAAAAAGGTGGATCCTTATCCCCTTATATGGGCGGATGCGACTATGCGTCCCCACCAGCCTAGTAAAACTCGCTTGCCTCCCAAGCGCCATGATAAATGGCGCGGTTGGGTTACCCATGTCCGTATTGATGAGAATCCCGTAAATGGGGGACACGATCTCTGCTTTGACAAGACGTGCCAAGGAAACCGCCTCGCAAAACACGCTGAGGTGGAAAAGTGAAAACGATTCGAATAAAGGCTTGGCCGTAGTGTGATGTCACACTGCGGAATACGTCAGCAGATTAGATTTGTGTTAATACTATTCTCTCTGTGGCAATACGTGGAAACTTATTTTGCAGAGCCGGACACTACTCTTGGTGTTTACAAAATTTTATGAAGAATTTGGAGGAAGAACCCGCCTTGCAATGCCGAAGACAATCTACGCGCCAGACTCATCGTCATTGAAGCCTGGTTCAGGGGCTACTGAGGGAGTCCTAGATTAGGGGGTGTTCGGGTAGTCGGACAATACCTTCAGCCGGACTCCAGGACTATGCAGATACAAGATTGAAGACTTCGTCCCGTGTCCGGATGGGACTTTCCTTGGCGTGGAAGGCAAGCTTGGCGATGCGGATATTCAAGATCTCCAACCATTGTAACCGACTTTGTGTAACCCTAACCCTCTCCGGTGTCTATATAAACTGGAGGGTTTTAGTCCGTAGGACAACTTCGTCATACAACAATCATACCATAGGCTAGCTTCTAGGGTTTAGCCTCCTTGATCTCATGGTAGATCTCCTCTTGTACTACCCATATCATCAATATTAGTCAAGCAGGACGTAGGGTCTTACCTCCATCAAGAGGGCCCGAACTTGGGTAAAACATCGTGTTCCTTGCCTCCTGTTACCATCCGACCTAGACGCACAGTTCGGGAACCCCTACCCGAGATCCGCCAGTTTTGACACCGACAATGATGATGATGATGATGATGATGATGAAGATGGTGAGTCGGTTGCCATGGCCTCCATTGCCATTGCAAAAGCTACATGAGTGTCTCTCTTTGACTCACCCAATGAGAACATCACCGCCAAGTGTCTCATGGCTAAGGCCACCAACAAGGTAACCCCCAACATCAAAACTACCATCATTAATAATCCTTCCTTGACGGATTGCATTGATGAATATGAGGGATTCAATGTGGAGGAAAATGAGTTTGAGTCATTTATGGGTAAACTCAAGGGTAAATCCAAGAAGCATTTTGTTGCTCTCTTGGAACAACTTGGTCAAGCCAATGACATGATCGAGGCTCACGAAGATACTATCTCCAAGATGGAGGGGCATAGTCATGACTATGCCGATGAGATTTCAGATCTTTCCAATGCTCTTGAGGAAGAGTGTGGTCTTCGTTGAGGAGTCACATAATGTTGATCACGCTAAGTTAAAGAAAGATTTTGATCATGCTCTTGTTGTCTCTCGTGTGCTAAACTCCGAGAAGGCCAAGCTTGGGGTTGATCTTGCTAGACTCAAAGAGGAGTTTGACCTACTTGACAAGGCTCACAAGGTCTTGAAGGGTGCTCATGCTAGCCTCAAAGAGTCTCATGATCAACTTCAAGTAAAGCTAACCAAGGAGAAAGCCACTTTTCCTCGTATGATGTTAATTGATAATGCAAATGCTACTAACCCATGTTGTGAGCACGTGCATCTTGTTGAGGAGAACGCTAAGCTAAAGGTGCAACTTGAGAAAGGTCTTGTGTCTTGCATACAAGGCGAGAAGAATCTCAGCGACCTTTTGACCAACCAAAAGGGAGTTATGGCCAAGGAAGGGATTGGGTACATGCCCAAATCAAGAACAAGAAGAAGAATGACAAGGCCAAATGACCTCCTCCTCTCAAGCAAACTCTTGTGAAGGAGGGAGAGCGTGCTACTAAGGAGAAGGAGGAGAACTCCATGAGGGGTAGTGATGCCAAGAAGGGCAACGCTTCCATTCGCAACAAAGCCGACGACTTTAAACCTTCTTATGTATTGTGCCGTGCTAGAGATGGACATGTTTATGCCAAATTTGTTGGTTCTCCTTATGAGTACATTGAATGGTCTATTTGGGTTCCTAAGACCCTTGTTACTAACATCAAATGACCCATTACAAAATGGGTACCTAAAACCAAGCATTGATCTCTTGTAGGTGTTTGCTTCCAGTGGGGGATCATGGTTGCTCGATAGTGGAGCTACTAATCACATGATCGGAAGCAAGGACTTGGTGGTGGACATGCAAAAGATTCCATCCATGCCTGATATAATTTTTGATTGCTCCATGCTATATTATCTACTGTTTTGGGCAATATTGGGCTTTATTTTCCACTTTTATATTATTTTTGGAACTAACCTATTAACCGGAGGCCAAGCCTAGATTTGTTGTTTTATGCCTATTTCGGTGTTTCGGAAAAGGAATATCAAACGGAGTCGAAACAGAACTAAATCAACTAGAGAAGTTATTTTTGGAACGAAAGCCACCGGATAGACTTGGACTCCACGTCGGGAGATACGGGAGGTGCTCACGAAGGTGGGGGGTGCCCCGCCCCCCTAGGGCACGCCCCCCTGCCTCGTGGGACCCCTATAGCTCCTCCGACGTACCCCCTGCACCCATATATACCTACGTATCGTAAAACTTCCAGAACAGAGATTAGATCGGGAGTTCCACCGCCAGAAGCCTCCATAGCCACCGAAAACCAATCTAGACCCATTCCGGCACCCTGCTGGAGGGGGCAATCTTTCTCCGGTGGCCATCTTCATCATCCCGGTGCTCTCCATGACGAGGAGGGAGTAGTTCTCCCTCGTGGCTGAGGGTATGTACCAGTAGCTATGTGTTTGATCTCTCTCTCTCTCTCTCTCTCTCTCTCACTCTCGTGTTCTTGATTTGGCACGATCTTGATGTATCGCGAGCTTTGCTATTATAGTTGGATCTTATGTTTCTCCTCCCCCTCTTCTCTCTTGTAATGAATTGAGTTTCCCCTTTGAAGTAATCTTTTCGGATTGACTCTTTAAATATTTGAGAACACTTGATGTATGTCTTGCCGTGGATATCTGTGGTGACAATGGGATATCACGTGATTCACTTGATGTATGTTTTGGTGATCAACTTGCGGGTTCCGCCCATGAACCTATGCATAGGGGTTGGCACACGTTTTCGTCGTGATTCTCCGGTAGAACTTTGGGGCACTCTTTGAGGTCCTATGTGTTGGTTGAATAGATGAATCTGATATTGTGTGATGCATATTGTATAATCATACCCATGGATACTTGAGGTGACATTGGAGTATCTAGGTGACATTAGTGTTTTGGTTGATTTGTGTCTTAAGGTGTTATTCTAGTACGAACTCTAGGGTTGTTTGTGACACTTATAGGAATAGCCCACCGGATTGATTGGAAAGAATAACTTTGAGGTGGTTTCGTACCCTACCATAATCTCTTCGTTTGTTCTCCTCTATTAGTGACTTTGGAGTGACTCTTTGTTGCATCTTGAGGGATAGTTATGTGATCCAATTATGTTAGTATTGTTGAGGGAACTTGCACTAGCGAAAGTATGAACCCTAGGAGTTATTTCCACGCATTGCAATACCGTTTACGCTCACTTTTATCATTCATTACCTTGCTGTTTTTATATTTTCAGAATACAAAAACTATTATCTACTATCCATATACCACTTGTATCACCATCTCTTCGCCGAACTAGTGCACCTATACAATTTACCATTGTATTGGGTGTGTTGGGGACACAAGAGACTCTTTGTTATTTGGTTGCAGGGTTGCTTGAGAGAGACCATTTTCATCCTACGCCTCCTACGGATTGATAAACCTTAGGTCATCCACTTGAGGGAAATTTTCTACTGTCCTACAAACCTCTGCACTTGGAGGCCCAACAACGTCTACAAGAAGAAGGTTGTGTAGTAGACATCAATGCCCACCAATGTCGAGTGGGGTGACGCCTCGTCCTCTAAGGTATTGGGACTCGGCAAAGTTGTCATTTCTCATGATCTTACGACCAAGAAGGTCATGCTTGTTGAGTCCCTTGCATACAATTTACTTTCCGTTCATAAACTAGCACTCATGGGCTTTGCCACTTTCTTTGATATTGATACCATGGCCCTCTTGTGGAGCAAGACTCTTAAAGTAGCATTTGTTAGGCATGTCGAGAATGGTCTCTATGTGATTAACTTTTCGGAGCGACCCACTAAGACCATGACATGCCTAATGGCTAAAGTTGACGTGGAATGGCTTTGGCATCGCCGTCTAGCCCACGTCAATATGAGATATTTGCAAAGTCTTCTCAAGGGGGACCATGTCCGTGGACTAACAAATGTTAGTTTTGCCAAAGATCGTGCTTGCATCGAAGGAAAGCTACATGAGAAGGCTCACCCTCCCATGACTATCATCTACTCGAAGAGCCTTTGGAGCTCCTTCATTTGGATCTCTTTGGACCTCCATCCTTTGATAGTCTTGGGGGTAGAAAGTATTGCTTGGTGATTGTAGATGACTATTCAAGATACACTTGGGTATATTTCTTCAAGAGGAAGAGCGAGACCCAACAAACCATCATCGACTTTGCGAATGAAGCTCAACGACAACATAATGCAAAGATCTTGAAAATAAGAAGTGACAACGGCTCCGAATTCAAGAACTACACCTTGGATGAGTTTTTGAGTGATGAGGGAATCAAGCATCAATATTCCGCACCTTATACCCCTCAACAAAATGGCGTAGCGGAGAGGAAGAACCGGACGTTGATGGATGTGGCAAGGACCATGATGACGGAGTTCAAGTCTTCCTACAACTTTTGGGCTGAAGACATCAACACCGTGTGCCATGCATCTAATTGGCTCTACCTCCGCAAAGGCTTGAACAAGACTCCATATGAGATACTCACCGGTAACAAGCCAAACCTCAAGTACTTCCAGGTGTTCGGGTGTAAGTGTTTCATTCTCAAGAAAGGTGTTCGCTTGTCTAAATTTGAGGCTAGAGCTTATGAGGGCATATTTATTGGTTATGCTACAAACTCTCATGCTTACCATGTTCTCAATAAGTCCACAGGACTTATTGAGGAAACGTGTAATGTGGAGTTTGATGAGAATAACGGATCCCAAGTGGAGCAAAGTGGTACTTGTGATGTAGGTGATGAAATTCCTCCCCACACCATAAGAAGAATGGGTGTTGGTCATATCCTACCCATTGAGGAACCCCTTGTGGCCGAAGGAGAAGGACAATGTTCTACTCATGTGGAACCTTCACCAACCCAAGACCCACACGCTTCCCTCAACCTCAAGAACAAGATCAAGGGCAAGATCAATCTCAAGATGGTGTTGTAACATCAAGTGATGCCCAAGGTCAAGCTCCCTCCTCCGAGAAAGTTCAAGATCAAGAGCTTCCACAAGATCAAGAACAAGCTCAAGATGACGCTCAAGATGATCAAGTGACCACTCCTCGTCTCACCCTCGAGGAGGAATTGGAGCGTCGTGCTGCCAAGGTTGCTTCCAAGCTCTCCACCAAGGATCATCTCATGACAAATGTGCTTGGAAGCTTAAGAAAGGGGGTAAGCACTCATAGACAATTAGCAAACTATTGTGAACATCACACGTTTGTCTCTTGTGTTGAACCCCAACAGGTCTATGAGGCACTCGAAGATCCGGATTGGCTCAATGCCATGCATGATGAACTCAACAACTTCGAGCGCAACAAAGTGTGGAGATTGGTGCCAAGGCCAACGGTGAACCACAATGTCATTGGAACCAAGTGGATATTCGAGAGCAAGCAAGATGCTCATGGGATTATCATTCGCAACAAGGCTCATTTGGTAGCACAAGGATACTCCCAAGTCGAGGGTATCGACTACGGTGAAACCTTTGCCCCCGTTGCTCGTCTTGAATCCATTCACATGTTGATTGCATATGCTTCTCATCATAACTTTAAGTTACAACAAATGGATGTGAAGAGTGCTTTCCTTAATGGTCCGATTAATGAATTGGTATATGTTGGGGAACGTAGCAGAAATTCAAAAATTTCCTACGTGTCACCAAGATCTATCTATGGAGAAACTAGCAACGAGGGGAAGGAGAGTGCATCTACATACCCTTGTAGATCGTTAAGCGGAAGCGTTCAAGTGAACGGGGTTGATGGAATCTTACTCGTCGTGATCCAAATCACCGATGACCAAGTGTCGAACACACGGCACCTCCGCGTTCAACACACGTACAGCCCGGTGACGTCTCCCATGCCTTGATCCAGCAAGGAGAGAGGGAGAGGTTGAGGAAGACTCCATCCAGCAGCAGCACAACAGCGTGGTGGTGGTGGAGGAGCGTGGCAATCCTGCAGGGCTTCGCCAAGCACCACGGGAGAGGAGAAGGACTTGGGAGAGGGGAGGGCTGCACCAAAGGCAGAAGGTGTGTTTTGAGAGGCCCTCCTTCCCCACTATATATAGGGAGCCCAAGGGGGGGGGCGCCGGCCCTAGGAGATCCAATCTCCTAGGGGGGCGGCGGCCAAGGGAGGTTTCCCCCCCCCCCAAGGCACCTAGGAGTGCCTTCCCCTTGTGGGACTCTTCCTTTCTTGAAACCCTAGGCGCATGGGCCTCTTGGGGCTGGTGCCCTTGGCCCATGTAGGCCAAGGCGCACCCCCTACAGCCCATGTAGCCCCCCGGGGCAGGTGGCCCCACCCGGTGGACCCCCGGGACCCTTCCGGTGGTCCCGGTACAATACCGATGACCCCAAAACTTGTCCCGATGGCCGAAACAGGATTTCCTATATATAAATCTTTACCTCCGGACCATTCCGGAACTCCTCGTGACGTCCGGGATCTCATCCGGGACTCCGAACAACATTCGGTAACCACATACAAACTTCCTTTATAACCCTAGCGTCATCGAACCTTAAGTGTGTAGACCCTATGGGTTCGGGAACCAGCAGACATGACCGAGACGTTCTCCAGTCAATAACCAATGGCGGGATCTGGATACCCATGTTGGCTCCCACATGTTCCACGATGATCTCATCGGATGAACCACGATGTCAAGGACTTAATCAATCCCGTATACAATTCCCTTTGTCTATCGGTACGATACTTGCCCGAGATTCGATCGTCGGTATCCCGATACCTTGTTCAATCTCGGTACCGGCAAGTCTCTTTACTCGTTCCGTAACACATCATCCCGTGATCAACTCCTTGGTCACATTGTGCACATTATGATGATGTCCTATCGGGTGGGCCCAGAGATACCTCTCCGTCACACGGAGTGACAAATCCCAGTCTCGATTCGTGCCAACCCAACAGACACTTTCGGAGATACCCGTAGTGTACCTTTATAGCCACCCAGTTACGTTGTGACGTTTGGCACACCCAAAGCACTCCTACGGTATCCGGGAGTTGCACAATCTCATGGTCTAAGGAAATGATACTTGACATTAGAAAAGCTTTAGCATATGAACTACACGATCTAGTGCTATGCTTAGGATTGGGTCTTGTCCATCATATCATTCTCCTAATGATGTGATCCCATTATCAACGACATCCAATGTCCATGGTCAGGAAACCATAACCATCTATTGATCAACGAGCTAGTCAACTAGAGGCTTACTAGGGACATGGTGTTGTCTATGTATCCACACATGTATCTGAGTTTCCTATCAATACAATTCTAGCATGGATAATAAACGATTATCATGAACAAGGAAATATTATAATAATAATCAATTTATTATTGCCTCTAGGGCATATTTCCAACAGTCTCCCACTTGCACTAGAGTCAATAGTCTAGTTCACATTGATATGTGATTAACACTCAAGGTCACATCCCCATGTGGCTAACACCCAAAGAATTTACTAGAGTCAATAATCTAGTTCACATTTACCATGTGATTAACACTCGATGAGTTCTGGGTTTGATCATGTTATGCTTGTGAGAGAGGTTATAGTCAACGGGTCTGAACCTTTCAGATCCGTGTGTGCTTTACAAATCTCTATGTCATCTCCTAGATGCAGCTACCACGTTCTATTTGGAGCTATTCCAAATAACTATTCTACTATACGAATCCAGTTTACTACTCAGAATAATCTGGATTAGTGTCAAAGTTTGCATCGGCATAACCCTTTACGACGAACTCTTTTACCACCTCCATAATCGAGAAAATTCCTTAGTCCACTAGTTACTAAGGATAACTTTGACCGCTGTCTTGTGATCCATTCTTGGATCACTCTTGTACCCCTTGACTGACTCATGGCAAGGCACACTTTAGGTGCGGTACACAGCATAGCATACTGTAGAGCCTACGTCTTAAGCATAGGGGACGACCTTCGTCCTTTCTCTCTATTCTGCCATGGTCGAGCTTTAAGTCTTAACTTCATACCTTACAACTCAGGCAAGAACTCCTTCTTTGACTGATCCATCTTGAACACCTTCAAGATCATGTCAAGGTATGTGCTCATTTGAAAGTTCCATTAAGCGTTTTGATCTATCCTTATAGATCTTGATGCTCAATGCTCAAGCAGCTTAATCCAGGCTTTCCATTGAAAAACACTTTCCAAATAACCCTATATGCTTTCCAGAAATTCTACGTCATTTCTGATCAAAAATATGTCAACAACATATATTCATCAGAAATTCTATAGTGCTCCCACTCACCTTTTTGGAAATACAAGTTTCTCATAAACTTTGTATACACCCAAAATCTTTGATCATCTCATCAAAGCATACATTCCAACTCCGAGATGCTTACTCCAGTCCTCAGAAGGATTGCTGGAGCTTTGCATACTTATTAGCATCTTTCGGGATTAACAAAACCTTCCGGTTGTATCACATACAACCTTTCCTCAAGAAAATCATTGAGAAAACGATGTTTTGACATCCTATCTGCAAGATTTCATAAATAATGCAGTAATCGCTAATATAATCCCAACAGACTCTTAGCATCGCTACGAGTGAGAAAGTCCCATCGTAGTCAACTCCTTGAACTTGTCGGAAAACATCTTAATGACAAGTCGAGCTTTCTTAATGGTGATACTTACCATCATTGTCCGTCTTCCTTTTAAAATCCATCTGTACTCAACAACCTTACGACCATCGAGATGTTCCGCCAAAGTCTACACTTTGTTTTCATACATGGATCCTCTCTTGGATTTTTATGGCCTCGAGCCATTTATCGGAATCCGGGCCCACCATCGCTTCTCCATGGCTCATAGGTTCATTGTTATCTAGCAACATGACTTCCAAGACAGGATTACGTACCACTCTGAAGTAGTACGCATCCTTGTCATCCTACGAGGTTTGGGAGTGACTTGATCCGAAATCTCATGATCAATATCATAAGCTTCCACTTCAATTGGTGTAGGTGCCACAGGAACAACTCTTTGTGCCCTGCTATACACTAGTTGAAGTGACGGTTCAATAACCTCATCAAGTCTCCACCATCCTCCCACTCAATTCCTTCGAGAGAAACTTTTCCTCGAGAAAGGACCCGATTCTAGAGACAATCCCTTATTGCTTTCGGATCTGAGACAAGAGGTATACCCAACTGTTATGGGTGTCCTATGAAGATGCATTTATCCGCTTTGGGTTCGAGCTTATCAGCCTGAAACTTTTTCACATAAGCGTCGCAGCCCCAAACTTCTAAGAAATGACAGCTTAGGTTTCTCTAAACCATAGTTCATACGGTGTCATCTCATCGGAATTACGTGGTGCCCTATTTAAAGTGAATGTGGTTGTCTTTAATGCCTAACCCATAAACTATCGTGGTAATTCGATAAGAGACATCATGGTATGCATCATATCCAATAGGGTGCAGTTATGATGTTCGGACATCACACTACGGTGTTCCAGGCTGTATTAGTTGTGAAACAATTTCCACAATGTCTTAATTCTGTGCCAAACTCGTAATTCAGATATTCATCTCTATGATCATATCATAGATATTTTATCCTCTTGTCACGACGATCTTTCAACTTCACCCTGAAATTACTTGAACCTTTCAATAATTCAGACTCGTGATTCATCAAGTAAATATACTCAACATCTACTCAAATCATCTGTGAAGTAAGAACATAACGATATCCACTACATGCCTCAGCACTCATTGGATTGCACACATCAAAATGTATTACTTCCAACAAGTTGCTTTCTAGTTCCATTTTACTGAAAAACGAGGCTTTCAGTCATCTTGCCCATGTAGTATGATTTGCATGTCTCAAGTGATTCGAAATCAAGTGAGTCCAAACGATCCATCTGCATGGAGTTTCTTCATGCATATACACCAATAGACATGGTTCGCATGTCTCAAACCTTTCAAAAAACGAGTGAGCCCAAAGATCCATCAACATGGAGCTTCTTCATGCGTTTTATACCGATATGACTTAAGTGGCAGTGCCACAAGTAGGTGGTACTATCATTACTATCTTTTGGCATGAACATGTGTATCACTACGATCGAGATTCAATAAACCATTCATTTCAGGTGTAAGACCATTTGAAGGTATTATTCAAATAAATAGAGTAACCATTATTCTCTTTAAATGAATAGCCGTATTGTGATAGACATAATCCAATCATGTCTATGCTCAACGCAAGCACCAATCTCGATGGTAGAGGGAGCATACGATATTTGATCAACCTTGGAAATACTTCCAACACATATCGTCATCTCACCTTTCAGCTAGTCTCCGTTTATTCCGTAGCTTTTATTTTGAGTTACTAACAATTAGCAACCGAACCGGTATCTAATACCCTGGTGCTACAAGGAGTACTAGTAAAGTACACATTAACATAATGTATATCCAATATACTTCTATCGACCTTGCCAGCCTTCTTATCTACCAAGTATCTAGGGTAATTCTGCTCCATTGGCTGTTCCCTTTATTACAGAAGCACTTAGTCTCGGGTTTGGGTTCAACCTTGGGTTTCTTTACTAGAGCAGCAGCTGAATTGCCGTTTCATGAAGTATCCCTTTGTTCCCTTGCCCTTCTTGAAACTAGTGGTTTCACCAACCATCAACAATTGATGCTCCTTCTTGATTTCTACTTTCGCGGTGTCAAACATCGCGAATATCTCAAGGATCATCATATATGTCCCTGATGTATTATAGTTCATCACGAAGCTCTAGCAGCTTGGTGGCAATGACTTTGGAGAAACATCACTAACTCATCTGGAAGATGAACTCCCACTTGATTCAAATGATTGTTGTACTCGGACAGTCTGAGCACAAGCTCAACAATTGAGCTTTTCTCCCTTAGTTTGTAGGCTAAGAAAATCGTCGCAGGTCTTATACCTCTTGACGTGGGCACGAGCCTGAAATCCCAATTTCAGCCCTCAAAACATCTCATATGTTTCGCGACGTTTCAAAACGTCTTCGGTGCCTCAACTCTAAACCGTTTAGCATTACGCACTGAACTATCATGTAGTCATCAAAACGTGTATGTCAGATGTTCGCAACATCCACAGACGACGTTCGAGGTTCAGCACAC
Organism: Triticum aestivum; assembly: GCF_018294505.1. NCBI lineage: Eukaryota > Viridiplantae > Streptophyta > Magnoliopsida > Poales > Poaceae > Triticum > Triticum aestivum. Next base: position 534,866,556 of record NC_057809.1, on the reverse strand, counting down.
TGAGCGGTGCATTAAGGACACAAGCCTTCTATGAAGCAATGAGGACAATCCTCAGTTTACGGACCTAGTCCGCTTAATTGCTACTATCAACTTTCAACTAATTTTTCTCTAGGAACATAACTAAACAGTAGAACTAAAGCGCGAGCTACGACATAATTTGCGAAGACCTTTTGACTATGTTCAGGATAATTTAGTTCATCTTATGAACTCCCACTCAGATAGACATCCCTCTAGTCATCTAAGTGATTACATGATCCGAGTCAACTAGGCCGTGTCCGATCATCACGTGAGACGGACTAGTCAACATCGGTGAACATCTTCATGCTGATCGTATCTACCATACGACTCATGCTCGACCTTTCGGTCTTCTATGTTCCGAGGCCATGTCTGTACACATGCTAGGCTCGTCAAGTCAACCTAAGTGTTTGCATGTGTAAATCTGTCTTACACCCGTTGTATGTGAACGTTGGAATCAAACACCCGATCATCACGTGGTGCTTTGAAACAATGAGCTGTCGCAACGGTGCACAGTTAGGGGGAACACCTTCTTGAAATTTTAATGAGGGATCATCTTATTTACTACCGTTGTTCTAAGCAAACAAGATGCATAAACATGATAAACATCACATGCAATCAAATAGTGACATGATATGGCCAATATCATATTGCTCCTTTTGATCTCCATCTTCGGGGCTCCATGATCATCATCGTCACCGGCATGACACCATGATCTCCATCATCATGATCTCCATCATCGTGTCTTCTTGAAGTTGTCTCGTCAACTATTACTTCTACTACTAGAGCTAACGGTTAGCAATAAAGTAAAGTAATTACATGGCGTTTATGTTGACACGCAGGTCATAAATAAATTAAGACAACTCCTATGGCTCCTGCTGGTTGTCATACTCATCGACATGCAAGTCGTGATTCCTATTACAAGAACATGATCATCTCATACATCACATATATCATTCATCGCATCCTTTGGCCATATCACATCACATAGCATACCCTGCAAAAACAAGTTAGACGTCCTCTAATTGTTGTTTGCATGTTTTACGTGGCTGCTATGGGTTTCTAGCAAGAACGTTTCTTACCTACGCAAAGACCACAACGTGATTTGCCAATTGCTAATTACCCTTCATAAGGACCCTGTTCATCGAATCCGATCCGACTAAAGTGGGAGAGACATACACCCGCCAGCCACCTTATGCAACTAGTGCATGTTTGTCGGTGGAACCAGTCTCACGTAAGCGTACGTGTAAGGTTGGTCCGGGCCGCTTCATCACACGATGCCGCCGAATCAAGATAAGACTAGTAACGGCAAGCATATTGAACAAAATCAATGCCCACAACTACTTTGTGTTCTACTCGTGCATAGAATCTACGCAATAGACCTAGCTCATGATGCCACTGTTGGGGAACGTAGCAGAAATACAAAAATTTCCTACGTGTCACCAAGATCTATCTATGGAGAAACTAGCAACGAGGGGAAGGAGAGTGCATATACATACCCTTGTAGATCGCTAAGCGGAAGCGTTCAAGTGAACGGGGTTGATGGAGTCGTACTCGTCGTGATCCAAATCACCGATGACCAAGTGCCGAACGCACGGCACCTCCGCGTTCAACACACGTACAGCCCGGTGACGTCTCCCATGCCTTGATCCAGCAAGGAGAGAGAGAGAGGTTGAGGAAGACTCCATCCAGCAGCAGCACAACGGCGTGGTGGTGGTGGAGGAGCGTGGCAATCCTGCAGGGCTTCGCCAAGCACCACGGGAGAGGAGAAGGACTTGGGAGAGGGGAGGGCTACACCAAAGGCAAAAGGTGTGTTTTGAGAGGCCCTCCTTCCCCACTATATATAGGGAGCCCAAGGGGGGGCGGCCAAGGGAGGTTTCCCTCCCCCCCAAGGCACCTAGGAGTGCCTTCCCCTTGTGGGACTCTTCCTTTCTTGAAACCCTAGGCGCATGGGCCTCTTGGGGCTGGTGCCCTTGGCCCATGTAGGCCAAGGCGCACCCCCTACAGCCCATGTGCCCCCCCCCTGAGGCAGGTGGCCCCACCCGGTGGACCCCCGGGACCCTTCCGGTGGTCCCGGTACAATACCGATGACCCCGAAACTTGTCCCGATGGCCGAAACAGGATTTCCTATATATAAATCTTTACCTCCGGACCATTCCGGAACTCCTCGTGACGTCCGGGATCTCATCCGGGACTCCGAACAACATTCGGTAACCACATACAAACTTCCTTTATAACCCTAGCGTCATCGAACCTTAAGTGTGTAGACCCTACGGGTTCGGGAACCATGTAGACATGACCGAGATGTTCTCCAGTCAATAACCAACAGCGGGATCTGGATACCCATGTTGGCTCCCACATGTTCCACGATGATCTCATCGGATGAACCACGATGTCAAGGACTTAATCAATCCCGTATACAATTCCCTTTGTCTATCGGTACGATACTTGCCCGAGATTCGTTCGTCGGTATCCCGATACCTTGTTCAATCTCGTTACCGGCAAGTCTCTTTACTCGTTCCGTAACACATCATCCCGTGATCAACTCCTTGGTCACATTGTGCACATTATGATGATGTCCTACCGAGTGGGCCCAGAGATACCTCTCCGTCACACGGAGTGACAAATCCCAGTCTCAATTCGTGCCAACCCAACAGACACTTTCGGAGATACCTGTAGTGTACCTTTATAGCCACCCAGTTACGTTGTGACGTTTGGCACACCCAAAGCACTCCTACGGTATCCGGGAGTTGCACAATCTCATGGTCTAAGGAAATGATACTTGACATTAGAAAAGCTTTAGCATACGAACTACACGATCTAGTGCTATGCTTAGGATTGGGTCTTGTCCATCACATCATTCTCCTAATGATGTGATCCCGTTATCAACGACATCCAATGTCCATGGTCAGGAAACCGTAACCATCTATTGATCAACGAGCTAGTCAACTAGAGGCTTACTAGGGACATGGTGTTGTCTATGTATCCACACATGTATCTGAGTTTCCTATCAATACAATTCTAGCATGGATAATAAACGATTATCATGAACAAGGAAATATTATAATAATAATCAATTTATTATTGCCTCTAGGGCATATTTCTAACAGTATATGTCAAGCAACCCCCCGAGTTCTAGGATCCCTACTTTCCTGATCATGTGTATCAACTCGAGAAGGCACTCTATGGCCTTAAACAAGCCCCACGTGCGTGGTATGACCACCTTACCGAGTTGTTACAAGACTGTGGTTTTGAAGTTGGGCTAATCGACCCCACTCTTTTCACTAAGAAGGTCAAAGGGTAGTTGTTTGTGTGCCAATTATATGTTGATGATATTATCTTTGGTTCCCCTAACAAAGCTTTCAATGAGGAATTTGCTGCTCTCATGACCTCAAAGTTCGAGATGTCTTCCATGGGAGAGTTGAAGTTCTTTCTCGGGTTCGAAGTGAAGCAAAGGAGAGAAGGAACCTTCATCAATTAAGCCAAATACACGAAAGATATGCTAAAGAGATTCAAGCTAAGTGATGTCAAGCCGGCCTCCACTCCCATGCCCGCCAAGTGCCAACTTGACATTGATCCCAATGGTAAAGCGGTGGATCAAAAGGTATATCGCTCCATGATTGGCTCCTTGCTTTACCTTTGTGCATCTAGACCGGATATCATGTTGAGTGTGGGAATTTGTGCACGGTTTCAAGCCGCACCTAAGGAAAGTCACTTTGTGGCAGTCAAGCGAATCTTTTGATATTTGGCTCATACCCCAAACTTTGGCTTATGGTACCCAAGAGGAGCAAACTTCAACCTTGTAGGTTATTCGGACTCGGATTGGGCAGGAGACAAAGTGGATAGGAAGTCCACTTACGGTGGGTGCCAATTTCTTGGTTTCTCTTTGGTGAGTTGGTCTTCCAAGAAGCAAAGTTGTGTGTCTCTCTCATCCACGGAAGCGGAGTATGTGGCTGCCGGTAGTTGTTGTGCACAACTTTTATGGATGAGGCAAACTTTAAATGATTACGGAGTCACTTGTGACAAAGTGCCTCTTTGGTGTGACAATGAAAGTGCCATCAAGATTTCTCTCAACCTGGTGCAACACTTCAAGACAAAGCATATTGAGATTAGGTATCACTTCATCCGGGATCACATTAGGCGAGGGGAGATCGAGCTCAACTATGTCAACACTCATGATAACTTTGCAGATATTTTCACGAAGCCTTTGGATGAAGCAAGATTTCGCGAGTTAAGGCATGAGGTAAATATCATTGATTCGAGCAACGTGACTTGAACCCTTGCACACCCCACCACACCCAACCTGTCGTCTAGGTTAGGTGTAGGCATGGACATAGGTGTAGTGTTGTTCTCTCAATGAACTTTCCCTCCCCCCATAATGCATAAACTAACCAAACTCTTTCACATTAGACATTTTTTATGGTACTTGTGCTTCAAAGATGAGTGTTGGTCATGGGCCCAAGGTTAAAATCTTCGCGGCGCCATACCTCTAAACTCAAACATAGGTGGCCTCGGCCACCGCCCTCTCTTGGAGAGGTGTGTGTCTTCGTTCCTTTTGTCGGTTCTGTGTGTGTGTGTTCTCGTGGTCCTTTTTGTGGTCCTTTTCCTTTTCCTTGAGCATAGCCCTTTTTGATCAGTCCTTTTTGTGGCAAAGCGGTACTACCGCTGCATGCATGGTACTACCGCTGACAAGGGTCAAGCGGTACTACCGCCCACCCCAGCGGTACTACCACTGCGGGGCGGGCGATGGGGAGTTATGTCGGGGTAGGGGGAGTTGTTTCTCCCCCATACCCATTCGCCCCCACTCGTCTTCCTCGTCGCTCCAGTGACCTCTCGCCACAGGAGGGGCCCGGCCAGCCGCCGTTTTCGTGTTGTCCCTCTCCATTTCCTCCGGTGGAGTCGGTCCCCACCACGTCCTCTAGCCATGGATGCCGGTATTGCCCCCATTCCCGTTCTCTCTTTCCCTAGATCTTGCATCTAGTTTTTAGGGGCAATAGGCATTGTTCTTCTTGTCTTTTGGCTAAGGCAAGGCTTGAGTAGGATGGAGATGGCTTCTAGGCCCTGTGGATTGAAGTTTGGTAGGATTATTTTTGAATTTGGCATCTCCGGTAGTGCCGGATCCATCCACAGCAGTAGGAAACCGCCGTTCCCCATCTGGCGCGGTACTACCGCCCTCCTCGAGCGGTACTACCACGCAAGCGGTACTGCCGCTTATGGGTCGCGGTACTACCGTTCCCCATCTGGCGCGGTACTACCGCGCAAGCTAGATGCCTAATTCCATCTTTTCCAACCAAGCTTTGATCCGTGTTGTGTTCTTTGGTGGATTATGCTCTTTTCTTTTGTGTTGTTTCTTCTGCTCATGTGTTTGGTTCCGGGTGGTGATCATCCTGAGCAGCAGGCCCGCCGTGTCAACCCCGGTCGTGCCACGTCAAAGCGCTTCCGCACTTCTGAGTCAGCCGGTGGTTCATCTAGTGCTCAACCGCCGCCAGCAGGCGCAACCTCAAATTCTCCATCGCCACCTCAGCACACGAAGAGATCTGCAAGCAAGCCAAAGGGAAAGACTGTGACTGAGATGAATGCCAAGGAATTTTGGGCAAAGCATCGTCGCAACCCCTATGAGGAAGACCAAGATCCCACTTTGGTCAACCGCCCGTTCTGGAACCGCTTTCAGTTCGCCATCTTCTTTGATGTGATCAAGGCTAAGAAGAATCACTTTGTTGATGTCCTTTCCATCGACACTGACCCAATGGAAAAGTACCCTGAGTACTTTGGTGAAGCCCTTCAGATGTGCACTCAGTTGAATATTCTCAGAATCATGCAGTTCAACGAGGACTTTGATGCCGACATCATATGCCAATTCTATGCCACTGTCCATCTTGGAACTGATGCAGAAAGGACTTTGACTTGGATGACAAATGGCAAGTTTCTCTCTATCACGTGGAAGGCCTTCATGGAGTTACTTAGGGTGGAAGATCATGGGCTTGAGCATCCAGTCGGCTTCCGTCTTCACCACAATGTCACCTCCTGTGACGCCCCGAGACCGATGTGCCAGGTGTCCTCCAGTTATTCGATGTTGTTGCCTTGTCATTTCTTGTGTGTCATGCATTTCATATCATGTCATAATGTGCATTTCTTTTGCATACATGTTCGTCTCATGCATCCGAGCATTTTCCCCGTTGTTCGTTTTGCAATCTGGCGCTCATATGTCATCCGGTATCCCTTTCTACCTCTTTTTCGGGTGCGGGTGTTAAACGTTTTTGGATTGGACCGAGACTTGTCATGCGGCCTTGGTTTACCACCGGTAGACCGCCTGTCAAGATTCGTGCCATTTGGACTTCGTGTGATACTCCAACGGTTAACCGAGGGACCGAAAAGGCCTCGTGTGTGTTGCAGCCCAACACCCCTTCAAAGTGGCTCAAAACCCACTTAAAGCTCCTCCATCATCTAGAGCGTTCGATCACGATCGTGCGGCCGCAAACCGCACCTCATTTGGAGCTTCCTAGCTCCCTTTACCTATAAATATGTGTGCCTCCCGGATTTTTTCCGCGCAGATCAAACCCTAGACCCGCTCCTCGCGCCGCCGGACAAAAACTCCCCACCACGCCGGACATGTCCGGCGCCCCGTCGCCATGTCACTCCATCCAATCAGGACACGACACGTCATCTCCGCCGCCGCCCGCGTCCACTCCCCGCGCGCCACCTGTCCCGCCGGAACGCTCCCCCCCCCCCCGCCGACCCACGAGCCCGGATCGGGCCCGCGGGGCCCGTCTCGCTATCGCCGCCAGCCCCGCCAGGGCTCTCCCTCGCCGCTGCTCGCCGGCGCCGGCCGCCGCACTCGCTGCCGCACTTCGCGCCCGGACGCCGTCCATCACCTCGCCTCCTCGCCGGCCTTCACGTCTGCGCCGCCCGCGCCACCTCCGGCGGCCGGAACCCTGCCGGACTTCCGCCGCCCGGCCTCGGCTTCCGCGCAGCCGCCCCGCCACTGAGCTCCCTTGCCGAGCTCCGCCGCTGGCCGGACCTCCCAGCAGGCGCCGCGCCTCCCCTCTGCCTCCTCCTCGTCGCGTCGCCGCTTCCCTCGTTGGAGAGCGCCACATCTCGCCGGAGTTCCTCCCGGATCAGATCTGGTGGATCGGGATCAGATCCACCCATCCCTCCAACCAAACGTCTCCCTCCGATCCGGATCCCTCCGTCCCGCACCACTTCGCCCCGGGTTGACTTTTCCCGAGAGGTCCGAATTTCACCAAGTCCCTTAGATTTCAGTATTTTTTGGGCATTTTTATCGCATCATAACTCTGCATCCGTAGCTCCGATTCGTGCGTGTAGCATATCAAAATGTTCGTCTCGACGAGTACATTATTTTATCTCATTGCATCATTTTCATTTGAACTCATCTTGATGCCTGAAATGCTGTTAGAAGAGGGCTATGTGAGGTATATGTCAAATTTGTTTCAGCAAATGGCCTTTTGCCATTTTTGCCATGATTAATGTGTGCATGCTATGACCCTGAGCTCTACATGTGTTTTGTTATATGCCATGCCATCTTTACAGGGGTGTATGCCATGTATTTTTATGATCTTTGTGGTGACTAGCACAAGCATGCAAAGTAGCTTACTCAATTATGCTGATTTCAGGGACTTGGAATTTCATTAAGTCCTTGTCATGTTATTGTTTTTATGCCATATGTTCATGTTGTTTCCTAGTGATCCATGCCTCTTTTGAGGATGATCAGTAAGGATGTTTTGTTAATATTGTTGTGCTCTATCCATCCATGTCTTTGTTTGCATTTATGGAGCACCCTAGCTTGAGTCAATCGGGCTCTACTTTTGCTATAAAATGATCTTGGCAGATTGTTGACATGTTTAGCGATTTTGTCGAGGATGTTGCTATTGATCCGTGCATGCTATGATGTTGTTATTGCCATGTCTAACTTCTATGTTATGTATTCTTGATGGATGTATGCTTAGTTTGTCATTCCATGCTCTGTAGTGAGTGCATCGAGCTCGTAAACATGCCTACTTGTTAACTGTTTTGCATGTTCCAGTTTTTCACTAAGTCTGAATTTGTTTGTGTTTTTGCTATGTTCGCATGCTTGCAATTGTATTTTCTGATCCCTTTTGGCTCAAGGTCACTAAGGGACTTTTGTTAAGTGCTTTGAGTAGCTTCATGCCATGCCTTGCTTTGCCATGATATGTTCCTGTAGCATGTAGTTTTCATGCTCTAAAGTTTGCTTCTTGATGATAAATTTCAGACTTATGTTAATTTCACTAAGTCTGAAACCTGTTATCTTTTGCACTTTTGCCATGCTTGTTTGAACCTGTTAATGGATGAATTAGCCGTAGCTCAGTGTTCATCTTTTGTCAAGCTTCATGATTGGATCCCTGCCATGTATTTTTTTTCCATGTTTGAGTGTTGTAGCATATTTAACTTGATGCATTTAGTTGGTCACTTGCTGATTATCGCAGACCGGTGTCATATTTGTTTTGCTTGCCATTTCCAAACTGTGCATCCGTTTCCGGTTATCTTTATATCGGTTTCAACCCAAATCATCTCACCTTTCCAGTGGCACTCTTGGATTTCCAAGTTGAGGCCAGGTTCAATCATTCCTTTGCAAATCATGCATATGCATCCCATACCGCATCCCGCATGTCATACCATGTTTGCATCATGTTGCTTGAGCATTGCATGTGGTTGATTGTGTTCCTTTTGCCTGTTGTTCTTTCTTGGGTAGAGCCGGGAGATGAGTTCGTGAACGAGGAGCCCGTTGAGTTCGCTTACGAGGATCAAGGCAACTCTGACAACTTTGCAGGCAAGATGACCATACCCTCGAAATCACTTCTATCTTTGCTTGCTAGATGCTCGCTCTTTTGCTATGCCTATGCTGCGATACCTACCACTTGCTTATCATGCCTCCCATTTTGTTAAGCCAAGCCTCTAACCCACCTTGTCCTAGCAAACCGTTGTTTGGCTATGTTACCGCTTTGCTCAGCTCCTCTTATAGCGTTGTTAGTCACAGGTGAAGATTGGACTTGTTCCATGTTGGAACATGGATATTTTGTTGGGATATCACAATATCTCTTATTTTAATTAATGCATCTATATACTTGGTAAATGGTGGAAGGCTCGGCCTTATGCCTGGTGTTTTGTTCCACTCTTGCCGCCCTAGTTTCCGTCATATCGGTGTTATGTTCCCGGATTTTGCGTTCCTTACACAGTTGGGTTATAATGGGAACCCCTTGACAGTTCGCCTTGAATAAAACTCCTCCAGCAATGCCCAACATTGGTTTTACCATTTGCCACCTAGCCTTTTCTTTCCCTTGGGTTCTGTAGACTCAAGGGTCATCTTTATTTAACCCCCCCCCGGCCAGTGCTCCTCTGAGTGTTGTTCCAAACACAGCCACTTGCAGCGCCACCTCGGGGAAACTCGAGGGCTGGTTTTAGTTGTACGTAGTGTTCATCTGAGTGTGCCCTGAGAACGAGATATGTGCAGCTCCTATCGGAATTTGTCAGCACATTCGGGCGGTGTTGCTGGACTTGTTTTACCATTGTCGAGGATGTCTTGTAACCGGGATGCCGAGTCTGATCGGATTGTCTTGGGAGAAGGAATATCCTTCGTTGACCGTGAGAGCTTGTGATGGGCTAAGTTGGGACACCCCTGCAGGGATTTGAACTTTCGAAAGCCATGCCCGCGGTTATGGGCAGATGGGAATTTGTTAATGTCTGGTTGTAGAAAACCTGAAGTTGATCTTAATTAAAATACATCAACCGCGTGTGTTACCGTGATGGTCTCTTCTCGGCAGAGTCCGGGAAGGGAACACGGTATTGGAGTTATGTTTGACGTAGGTTGTTATAGGATCACTTCTTGATCATAGTTTCTCGACCGTGCTTTTGCCTTCTCTTCTCGCTCTCATTTGCGTATGTTAGCCACCAAATATGCTAGTCGCTTGCTGCAGATCCACCTCATACCTTTTACCCTACCTATAAGCTTAAATAGTCTTGATCGCGAGGGTGTGAGATTGCTGAGTCCCCGTGACTCACAGATACTTCCAAAACCAGCTTGCAGGTGTCGATGATACCATGCAGGTGACGCAACCGAGCTCAAGGAGGAGCTCGATGAAGATCGCGTTCGTTTTGTTGTTACATTTTCTAGTTGATCAGTAGTGGAGCCCAGTTGGGGCAATCGGGGATCTGTGTAGCATTTGGGGTAGTCTTCTTTTATTTTGGTTCCGTAGTCGGACCTTGACTGTATCTGGATGATGTAGTGCTTTATTCATGTAATTGTGTGAAGTGGCGATTGTAAGCCAACTATGTATCTCTTTCCCTTATGTATTACATGGGTTGTGTGAAGATTACCTCACTTGCGACATTGCTTTCAATGCGGTTATGCCTCTAAGCCGTGCTTCGACACGTAGGAGATATAGCCGCATCGAGGGCGTTACACCTCCACTCACAAGTAAGCACTCCGGCCCTACTACTCTCAGAAGGTTAACCCCAAGACAAAGAAGGTAACCTATGAGCTGTCTACCTATCTGGACATCCTTCACCGTGTCTTCCGCCAGACTCTTTTCCCGCGCATTGGGAATCTGGATATGGTCCACTCCTATCTTGTGGACATGCTTCTCTTCTGCCAGCATGAGAAGGAAGAAACCACTAGAGAGACCCTGGACATTTCTCATGTTATGTGGTCTGAACTTCTGTCTGCCATTTCTGAGCGCAAGTGCCCGATCTATGGTCCTTTCATCATGCTACTCATTGAGAAGGCATGGGCACATCACTATCCCAGGGTTGCGCTGGAAACTGGAGAGTTGATTTCTCATGATATCAAATGTCTGAGGAAGAAGGACAACTGGGGCACCCAGGCCCCTCGATCTGATGCTCCACCTTCTGAGGCTGACATGGAGTCTGAGGACGATGCTGAGGCCGACAAGGATGAGGACTATGAGCCCTCCGGTGTGGAGCCCTCATGGGCTAAGAGGATTAAGCGCAAGAGGAAGAAACTTTTCTGCATGGAGTCTCATGGCCAGTACATGTCTCATGTCTCTGAGAAGAAGGCCCGCAGACGTCACAAGGAGCTCATGCGCCAGTTGGGTGCCACTGTTAACAGCGGATCTGAGGAGAGGATCACTGACGAGGAGGAGTGGGTTCAGCAGCATTGCCCATGGACCGATTCAGACGCCGAGCAGTTTCTGACCGACGACGACGGTGCAGACGATCTCGCTGAGATGTGATGTTCGAGATCCTTAGCTTGCTATCACCTAGAGCCGTAGCAATGCTCTTTGCCCTTTTGGTGTCTCGCTGCCAAAGGGGGAGAGAGTTTAGGGATTTGTGTTGTTGGCGTGTTGCGTGTGTCTTTGTGGTTTGTGGTGTCTTGTGTTTTCTCGTTGTTTTGTTTGGTTTTGTTTGGTGCCAGTGAGACCTAAGTTCTAGACATATGGTGTGAGACATATGCTACCTTATCTTTACCTTTATTATCTATGTCTATACAGTACTATAGTTTCTTATGAGTTGCATGCTTATCATGTTTTATACCCTGCTCTCATGTATCCTATGCTTAGAATTGTTGGACTATAAAATATAGGGGGATGTTGATCCTAATGTGTGTGTCTTGCATTACAAAGTCAATACTAACTAGGTGCACACATTCAGCGGGAGCCCGTCTATATTTTGTAGTTCTAAGTATCTTTACTTTCATGTCTTTTCCCTGTGCAAATCCCTGGTTGTCATCAATCCACCAAAAAGGGGGAGATTGTTAAGGCATATCTCTCTCGATGTAGTTTTGGTGATTGATGACAACATATTTGCGGACTAACCATGTGCTTTGAGCATTTCAGAGATTCATCCTTTGGCTCGAGACGATTTCTTTCCCCTCGGAGTGTTTTTCAAGACGGTGTAGCTCTTTCGTTTCTTGTTGGTGGACTAGTTTCGTAGGAGTCACTGTACTATCAAGAGGGGGTCCGCTTTGGTAAGGCTAGGGTGGAATCATCACGTACACTTTCGTTTCACACCCTCTGGGCCTTCCCCCGCCATTGGAGGTTTGATTCCCTGCTGTTTGGGCAGTCTTTGGCCCCAGCGGTAGTATCGCAGTGCCCAGCGGTAGTACCGCTTGAGGGTCCTCAGCGGCAGTACCGCTGCCGTACCGGGCCACTACCGCCTCGACTCGAGGGGGGCGCTTCTCGTGTCGGGTTGAGCGGCACTTGCAGCGGTAGTAGGTGCGTTAGTACCGCTCGAGAGCGGTAGTACCGCCCTACCACCGGCGGCAGTACCGCGCTGGGCCGGTCCCTCCTCTATCTTCAAGCCCTCCCCGGCTGGGCGGTAGTACCGCAAGGGGGGCGGTAGTACCGCTGGGTCCAGCGGTAGTACCGCTGCCCCCTGCGGTAGTACTGCCCTCTGTGGGGCTGTTTTGGGGGTAACGGTTGGATGGGTTCCTTATGTATAAAAGGGGGTCCCCTTCTTCTTCGTTGACTCACCTCTTCCCACATAAGCTCCATTAATTCTCCAAGCTCCATTTTTGCCCGATCTCTCTCCCTAGCCAATCATACTTGTTGATTTGCTCGGAAGTGGTTGAGAAGGCCCCGATCTACACTTCCACCAAGAGAAATTTGATTCCACCACCAATCCCTAGCGGATCTTATTACTCTTGGGTGTTTGAGCACCCTAGACGGTTGAGGTCACCATGGAGCCATAGTCCATTGTGGTGAAGCTTCGTGGTGGTGTTGGGAGCCTCCGATTAAGTTGTGGAGATTGCCCCAACCTTGTTTGTAAAGGTCCGGTCGCCGCCTCCAAGGGCACCACTAGTGGAATCACGACATCTCGCATTGTGTGAGGGCGTGAGGAGAATACGATGGCCCTAGTGGCTTCTTGGGGAGCATTGTTCCTCCACACCGCTCTAACGGAGACGTACTTCCCCTCAAAAGGAAGGAACTTCGGTAACACATCCTCGTCTTCACCGGGTCCACTCTTGGTTATCTCTTACCTTTACTTGTGCAAGCTTATTAGTGTTACTTCTCTTGCTTGCTTGTATGTTCGTTGTTGTTGCATCATATAGGTTGCTCACCTAGTTGCACATCTAGACAACCTACTTTGATGCAAAGTTTAATTTGGTAAAGAAAAGCTAAAAATTGTTAGTTGCCTATTCACCCCCCCCCCCTCTAGTCAACCCTTTCGATCCTTTCACGCGCCCCCTTAGGGTCGGCTGCCTCTCCCTCTCCCTCCTGTATATACGTGGCCAGGGGGCACCCCATAGACACACAAGTTGATCTTTTAGCCATTTGCGGTGCCCCCTCCACAGTTTCACACCTCAGTCATATTGTCGTAGTGCTTAGGTGAAGCCCTGCGCCGGTAACTTCATCATCTCCGTCACCACGCCGTCGTGCTGATGAAACTCTCCCTCGGCCTCAACTGGGTAAAGAGTTCGAGGGACGTCATCGAGCTGAACGTGTGCAGATCGCGGAGGTGTCGTGCGTTTGGTACTTGATCGGTTGGATCATGAAGACGTTCGACTACATCAACCGCGTTACTAAACACTTCCGCTTTCGGTCTATGAGGGTACGTAGACATACTCTCCCTTCTCATTGCTATGCATCTCCTAGATAGATCTTGTGTGATCGTAGGAAATTTTTGAAATGTTGTGTTCCCGAACACCCAGGTTCATAGGTAAGAGAGTTTCAACCTTTTATTCTCCCATTCCTCGAATGGAGTTACCTCTTTGTTATTTGTGAGAACTCGGTTCAGGACATGACATGCAGTCAATATCGCCTCCCCCCACCATGCCTTGGAGAGACCCTATGTGTCTAACGTGGCGTTAACCAAACCAGTTAGAGTACGGTTCTTTCTTTCGGCTACCCCATTTGACTAAGGTGAATAGGGAGGCGTCCTCTCATGAATTATACCATGTTCCGCATAAAAAGAATCGAAATCATTATAAAAATACTCTCCACCACAATCGGACCTAAGCCTCTTGATTTTACGATCAAATTGGTTTTTCGCTTCGGCTTTATAGATATTGAAGAAGTTCAAAGCCTCATCTTTTGATTTAAAAAGATGCACATGGCAGTATCTAGTGGAGTCATTAATTAACATCATGGAATATTTCTTTTCACCTTTTGTCAAAACACCATTCATTTCACAAATATTCGAATGTATGAGTTCTAATGGTGCAAGATTTCTTGTTCCTGCGGTCATATAAGACTTGCGAGGTTGCTTATCCTGCACACAAACTTGACACTTAGATCCCTTAACAAGGATGAAATTAGGGATTAAGCTCAACTTGGCTAGTCGTGTCATGCAACCAAAGTTAATATGACAGAGGCGTGAGTGCCAGACATTTGATTCCCTATTGTTGCAAACATGATTAACAACTTTATTACAAACATCTGACAAGGATAAGCGGAAAAAGCCTCCTGGTTCATAACCTTTACCAACAAAAGTTCCATACTTGGACCTTATAAATTTATTAGACTCGAAGACAAGCTTGTAGCCATCTCTACATAGAACAGATCCGCTAACAAGATTTTTATTGACAGAGGGGACATAATGCACGTTCTTCAGCCGCACAATCTTCCCCGAAGTAAACTTCAGATTGACCGTGCCAACACCACGAACAGAATCAATTGAACCGTTGCCCATCAACACGGTGGAAATCCCCGCGGTCTGATGAGAAGAAAACATGAAAATGTCACCGCATACATGTACATTAGCACCCGTGTCAATCAACCAATCAGGAGAATGACATACTGAAAGAATAGTGGGAAGTATACCATACCCAACATCCTTCATGTCAATGTCACTAATGACAACATTGGCGGTCTTGCCACCTTTCCCATGTTGACGCTTGTCATAATGGTTAGGGCAACTAGGAGCCCAATGATCAGGATCGTCACAATGAGCCTAGCTACCGTGGCCGCTAGATGCACCACCTCGATGGTGTTCGCCAGCGCCAGTAAGGGAGAGGAGGGTCACTCTCACACAACCCCCCAACTAGACTGAGCCAATGCTTGGTGCATAGCGCAAGATACTCCAGATTCGGCAAACCTCGCCGTTGTTGAGCTGCAGCAACCCGTGCATGCCGCCACATCCGACCCATACATGAGAATGCCGGATCTACTCGCACCAGCCACCACATCAATGAGATGTCCACCGTCGGTGAGCATTTCACTCGGGGGCGCATGGGAGGGGCCGCACGTCGAGGTCGTTCTCGATGATTCGATTACAACATTTGCGATGTTGCAATTTATGTCGATGAATAATGATTCGTTGATTTTACGGTCTGAGGTTTCCAATGGAAGAAAGTAGAGAGGGTCGAGGGATCACGTTGGCGATGATGTTGACAATGTGGTTTTTACCTTAGGTTCAAGCCCCGGATGGGTAATGGACCACATCCTGACTACCTATCTTTATCGATAATCATAGAGATTCATGGAGGATTACAATGGTGGAATCTTTTCCGAGGTTGATGTCAGATCGTACCTCAAGGCCTCTATACTTGTTTCTGGCATTGGACCAGGCTATGGAAGAGCGTGAAAAACTTCTTCTGGAAGAGATTTTAGATCGGTTCAAGAAGCTCGCAATGTCGGACTACCCAATCTCGGCACACAATCGGATCTGGGGGTCCCCGGGAAGAGTCGATTTTTTTGACCACCCACCACCCATTTTTTTTGCTAACTTTGAAATTTTTGACCAATGTCCTGGAAGGTACCGTGGACGAGATCGACGACATGGACGAGGAGCTCGACGAGTTTACTAACAGCCCGCCGATGACCACCACGCCCTCGGGTAATTGGATGGTGACCTTGACCTATGATATCTAGTCGACACACCATGCGCCGGCGATAACGGCGGAGCCAACAATGGCGACGACATTGGCAATGGCGCCAACGGCAATGCTGACGCCAATAACGGTGGCAAAGATAACCCTGGCGATCCCCCACCCGACAATGCCGACGACCCTCAAAGCGATGGTCCCGAGGATGAGGACATACTAAACAAGTCGCTCGACAAACCGTGCCATGATGGATGTGAGAGAAGCGGTCGTTGATCATGCTTGAGAGAAGATGGTGGGCGGGGGGAGGGGGAGGGGAGGGCAAGGGGAGTCATCAAGGGTGGGACCATGAGAGAAGTGACATATGTTCTTGAAGGGACGCCACACCTCCACACATCTCCCTTGCGTTCCGCACGAGCTTGCCTTCTTGAAAGCGTCTGAATTTCGATCGGGCCTGGGCCCGATTGACGGGTGCTTTAAGCAGCATGTGGGCCTGGCCCATGAAGTTGTGTGGACAACCAAACCAAGTAGGGGTGGAATTCAAGTCGAGTCGAGCCAGCTCGGCTCGTTAAGATAACGAGTTAGTTTGGCTTGACTTGTTAACATAACGAGTTTAGATTCAAACTCGGCTCGACTCGTGTAACTCGCGAGCTAGCTCGTTTAACTCGTTAAGCTCATTAGACGTGAATAACAAAATATATGTATTATGTGTGTAGTTAATCTAAAAATATGTTTGTATATACATACTTTTTCTTCACAAATCAAAACAATCAACAATTTACACTAAATGAACACTTGGTACAATCGATAAATAACAACAATCAACAACAATATTGGTACTTATCTCATGTCACTTTTGATTAACGAGCTTAATGAATTAAACAAGTAACTTGCTAGCTCGGCTCGTTAAACTCATTTAGTTAACAATCATGGATTAAAGCTCGACTCGACTCGTTAGTTATTGAGTTCAAGTCGAGTCGAGTCGAGCCGAGTCACGGGCTACTCATTTAGCTCACAAGTTTCGAGTTAAAATTCCAGCCCTAAAACCAGGTCATCAATTACACTGAATTTGCTCCGAAAAAAATTCAATTACACTGAAGTTGTGGTTTTACGCAATGAACTCCCAAAAACACAATGAACTCCCAAAAACACACTACCACTCCCGGTCAACCTTCACCCCGACCTGAACCTTGAAATCCCAACAGAAAAACTTTGTTAGTTCCAACTAGCACTGCGATGGTACATGCAAGTCCACATTACATTTCCCTTTCCACATACACAGCAACAGCTTCCGACTCTTGATTCAAAACTCAGGAACCAGAGCTCGTTTCAAGTAAAATAAGAAGGAGAATCATTCTCACTTGATTTGATTGGAGAGAGAAAGTGACACATCCTAGTTCCATTCACACCAAGATACCAAACCCAACCGAACATTAACAATCCCTGCAGGCTGCAGCTCCCCTGCCCAAGCAGCTGCGCCCCTTCAGACTCCAGTTTCTGGACAACTTCCTGGCGCAAGCAATGCCCATATATATATAGTTCAACTTGCTACACCTAGCTACCCGGCCAGCAAGAAGTCATGGCGGGGAGCGTAGGAGAGCAGCGGCCGTAGGAGCCGGGAGGCGAGGACCTGTGGACCGACCGACCGATGGCCGTGGCGACGGCGGCGGAGAAGGCGGTGCGGTGCCTGGGGCTGGGGTTCGACATGACGTGCGACCTCAGGCTCAAGTTCTGCAAGCACTCCGGCGGCTGCGTGGTCGCCAGGAGCTCCCGCGAGACGGCGCCGGCCGCCGTGCCGGGCGTCGGCGTGGTCCGCGACATGCCGGCCGACGTCAAGTGCGGCAAGGGCGACCGCGTCCGCTTCAAGTCCGACGCGCTCGAGTTCAACAAGGTTAGCACGCCGCGTACATAACGTAACATGATCACAGCTCTCGATCACCCGATCGCTTCTTCCGTTCGAGCTTCCTTTAATTCCGTTTCGCAAGACTTGCACATACGTGTACGTTGCTACTAGGAAGTAGTAGAAGAAAGAAATCGGAGCCAAACGAGACGCAATGGAGCCAAAGTTAAGCTATTTTTCCTGAACATAATCAGTGGTTCTGCAGTTATAAGTTATCTGAAACTTTGGCCAGATTAATTAAGCGTTGCTGATAAGATTAAGCGCAAGAAACTAGAGCAAGACGAAACGCAATGAACTGAAGTAAGATCAGATTATTAATTTTTTGGCTGTCTGTCCTTCTGCCGTTAGGAAAGTTCTCTGGGACTTTTGCTACTCGTACTAGATTTTTGCATTTCAGGAACTGAGAAAGCATCGTGAGCAATCAACCGGTTCCGGAATTAGCCGCCGGATTAAATTAGTTCGTCGGAGCAGCGAAAGCAACGCAAGTATAGTACGGTTGGTGTGAATGGTGGCTGCTATTATAGTTTTATTTTGTTATTTTACGAATGTGAATGAATGGTGGCTGCTTGCAGAGCTTTCCCTCATTAAATATCGATTTTGGGGGTGCTGACCACGCCTGTGCGGTCCTACCTGATTCTCACGAACTGCACCAATCATCGACCTCTCTCCGATAATAACAAACAACAGTCGACCGTTCTCATTTTTTTGACAAAGGATGAATTTTATTGGCTCGACATATTCCGTGAGTATAAGCAACATTTTGTTCGTATTTCGGCACACTGTCGGCGTCAAATGCTCCGCGTTCCACGGGATCAAAATCAACCATCCAAAATCAAGATTAGATAGTACCAGTAAGTAGATTTGGTTGGCCATAGCGTGTGGTCCTGCTGTCCTATTACATTATCCACCAATACAACTTCTTTGTAAATTCAAGTCAAATTTAGCTCCACAATTATGGTCACCCCTTGCATAAACAAACATCGCGCTCGAATCGTGACGGTGCACTAGCAGCTGTTTGACTTTCACCACAAAGATTCGTAATTCGTACATCAACGAACCGGGGAAATAACACTTACAAATATACAGAACAACTATTCTCTGATGTTAGGGTTTCCGAAGAAGGGCCGCAATAGCTGGCTAACGTTCGTTGTTTGAATGGCATTTACGAACGTTTTTGCTAACAGTTTCTTCAGAACAGTATGATAGTTTCTTTTGAGGGGGACATTTTTCTTCTAGAACTGTCACTGTTAGATCTCGCGTACAGGAAAATGCGTTCGCTTGCCACCCCCCTTCCAGGGACGTTCGCTAGTTAGTGTATTTCCGAAGAAGAAATGACATATACTATAAATTTCTACTGAAAGAGAAACGCACCTAATTAAAAAAAACTGATTTGGCGGGCATGCATGGTGCTGGTGCAGATGTCGGAGCTGTTCAACCAGCGGAGCGCCGTGGAGGGGAAGATCCCGTCGGGGCAGTTCAACGCGTGCTTCGACCTGGACAGCGGGTCGTGGGCGCAGGACGCGTCCGCCACCAAGTGCCTCGCCATGGACGGCTACTTCATCTCCCTCTTCGATCTCCAACTCGATCGTCGCCCGCTCGCCCTCGCCGCCCATGTTCTCTGCGACGTCCCTGCCGCCTGGGACCCCTCCGCCATCGCAAGGTTCACACTCTCCCTTCCTTTCTTTTTCTCATTAAGTACTCCATCTGTCAGAAAAAGTTTGTCTCTCAAATGAATATATATCTAGGAGCTTGTTCCTCAAATAGATACATCAATTTAAGGGACACATTTTTTCGAACGGAGGGGGTACAAAGACGGTACTAATACAGGACTTTGACTGGTTCCACGTCCGTGTCGTGCTCGTGCCGACCGGCCCCGCGCACGCAAAGCGGTTCAGACGTCCATACTGAAACCTCTGACCACAAACAGCAAATAACGTGGTTCAGAGTATTAATAATCTAGTAAAATGTTCATTTTTCTTCTCTGCCCGTCTTTGTTGAACGTACAGCATGTGGCACCCCGCGCTCTGAACGTGTCGCCATTGACAAAACGGAGCGCGACACATGCCGCCGGCTTGGTTCTATCAGGCAGACAGACAGACCCGTAGTTTTCAGACAGTGAGCTGAGCTGACACTGACAGTCCGGTCGACAGACGCCTTGTATGAACCACCCTCGAACATGAAGGAACGTCGCTGACCCTGTACATGAACGTTGTGCGTGCGTGCGTGCGTGCAGCTTCATCGAGAAGTACGGGACGCACGTGGTGGTGGGGCTGAGCATGGGCGGGCAGGACGTGGTGTGCGTACGGCAGGCCGCGTCGTCGCCGCTGTCGCCGGCGGAGATCAGGGGCCACCTCGACCGGCTCGGCGACCAGCTCTTCACCGGCGCCTGCGCCGTGCCGCCGCCCCACGCCAGGTCCAGGGCCAGGCTCGCCAGGACGCCGGAGGCCTTCAACGTGTTCGACGCGCAGGTGGCGCAGCAGCGGCTGCAAGGGATCACCACCCTCGTCTCATCCAAGGAGGTAAATTACATTTACAGTTATCTGGCATGCAAGCAGCGATAAGTAATATGGATCGGAGGAAGTGACAGTTTTACTCAGCTCAGCTATGTGTTTTTCCTTGTGTGCGTGCAGGGAGTGACGGTGATATACTCGAAGCGGGGAGGGAACACGACGGTGAGCAGCCACGCGGAGTGGCTCCCCACCGTGCCGGCGGCGCCCGATGTGATCAACGCCAAGCTCGTGCCCATCACCTCCCTGCTCCGCGGCGTCGCCGGCACCGGCTTCCTCTCGCACGCCATCAACCTCTACCTCAGATGTGAGCGCACCTTACCTACATGCCATCCCATGTCGATGTCACACTCATTTGCCTAGCCTAGTTGAAGCCAGCGTTCAATAGTGCACCGTAGAAAATTTCTTCGTTCTTCGAGAATCAATGTTACAAGCAAGCACACTGTCCGTGCTCAATAATTGCACTCAAAAGTGACGCGTGATCTGCCAAATGACTGTTACAGATAAGCCGCCGTTGGCTGACCTGAGGTACTTCCTGGATTTCCAGCATCACAGAATGTGGGCCCCGGTGCTCGGCGAGCTGCCCCTCGGCCCCTGCTCCGACCGCCAGGGCTCCGGCCCGGCCCTGCACTTCAGCCTGCTCGGCTCCAAGCTCTACGTCAGCTCCAGCCAGGTATTTTCAATCACAGACCCCCTCATCGTCCTCCTCCTCCTCAGATTGTTCCACGATTATCACTGAAGAAATAAAAGATTGTTCGATGATTGATGCCTGACGAAAATATATGTAATGTTAATGCAGGTGATCGTGTCGAATTTGCCGGTCACCGGGATGAGGCTGCACCTCGAGGGCAAGAAGAACAACCGGTATAGTATAATTAATCTTCCTTGCTTGTGACATTCTTGCATGAATTTGGTGCAACGCGTGACTAACACAGTGACAAATTCGCGTGCATCAGGCTGGGCATCCACCTGCAGCACCTGTCGGCCACCCCGACGTTCATCGCCGCCGTGCAGGCGCGGGCCGGCATGGCGCCGGCGTGGCGGGGCTCCGAGGCGGTCACCGACGACCACCGCTACTACGAGCCGGTGCAGTGGCGGATGTTCGCGCACGTCTGCACCGCGCCGGTCAAGTACGACCCGCGGTGGCACCACTCCCACTCCGACGGCGACGACGGCCGCCGCGCCGCCTACATCGTGACCGGCGCGCAGCTGCACGTCATGGCGCGCGACTCCACCACCGTGCTGCACCTCCGGCTGCGCTACTCGGAGCTGCCCGGCTACGCCGTCGTGCAGTCCAGGTGGGGGCGCGGCCCGGCGAGGACGGCGTCGGGGAAGTGGCCGTCGTCGTCGAGCTTCCTGTCCATGCCCTTCTCGGGGTCCTCTTCGTCGTCGTCGTCCGGTGGCGCTGGCGGCCAGAAGCAGCGAGGCCCGCCGCTGGTGGTGGCGAACATCAACTCCGGCGTGTTCGCCGGCGGGCCGCCCGTGCCCGTGGGCGCGCAGAAGCTGCTCAAGTTCGTGGACACCTCGCAGGTGACCATGGGCCCGCACGACAGCCCCGGGTACT
The DNA here is from genome assembly GCF_018294505.1 of Triticum aestivum. Classification (NCBI taxonomy): domain Eukaryota; kingdom Viridiplantae; phylum Streptophyta; class Magnoliopsida; order Poales; family Poaceae; genus Triticum; species Triticum aestivum. Next base: position 534,844,816 of record NC_057809.1, on the reverse strand, counting down.
GGCTCGCCACCGGCGCGAGGCTCGACGTCGACAAGGGCAAGATCTCGCTGCACGTCAAGTTCTCCCTGCTCGCCCCGTCGCCTTCCTGACAGTAACAGAGTCTGTACAGTTCTCCTGATGCCAAATGCTAACTGAACCCTGTAATTAACATCAAGGGAGGCTCCCTGCTTCTCTCGTTTCTCATTTCTACCATCCTTTTGGATTTTTGGTTTTGGTTGGATCCTGTAAATGTTGCAGCCCCACGAGTGTAAATTCATACTGTAAAACCAGAGGTATTGTTTTGATAGAGCAAGGAAAAAGATTCATTGATACTACTCCCGGAATACTTCGTATGCTTGGAGTGAATTGCAAGAAACCACCACATTTGGGGCTTCTCTTGCAGAAAACAACGTGATCGCTAATCATTTGCAAAAGTCACCACATTTGGGGCTTCTCTTGCGGAAAACAACGTGGTCGCTAATCATTTGCAAAAGTCACCGCGGATTCAGTAACAGTTTTGCAGAGTGCACTGAACATGTCATTTGGCTCGGTTGAGGGCATTTCCGACAGGTGGGGCCCAAAATCGCTGACGTGTCCTAACGGACGCGCGGACGGCGCCGTTTGCTTAAGACAGACGCGGTCGGGTCGCCAGAGACAGACCGCCCGCGCCCGACCACATCTGGCTCGATTTCTCTGCTCTCACACTCGCTCTCTCTGCTTCCACGCTCGCTCGCTCCCCTCCCATTTGCTCCTCTCCTCTCCGGTCGCCGCCTGCTGCCGTCCGCCATGGTGTCCTGGACCGACAGTGAGAGCACTGACGGCTCCGCCGCGCAGTACATCTCCTCCGACGACTCCCCTCTCAAGGTCAGAACATTGTATTCCTCATTTGTGTTCTAGGGTTTGTAGGGTTGAACATTTGCTCGATTTGAACAAGTTTTTGTTGGATTTCTCAGATCCCAGCTACAATTGATGAGCCTTTTGATAGAGCAAGGAAAAAGATTCATTGATACTACTCCCGGAATACTTCGTATGCTTGGAGTGAATTGCAAGAAACCACCACATTAGGGGCTTCTCTTGCAGAAAACAACGTGGTCGCTAATCATTTACAAAAGTCACCGCGGATTCAGTAACAGTTTTGCAGAGTGCACTGAACATGTCATTTGGCTCGGTTGAGGGCATTTCCGACAGGTGGGGCCCAAAATCGCTGACGTGTCCTAACGGACGCGCGGACGGCGCCGTTTGCTTAAGACAGACGCGGTCGGGTTGCCAGAGACAGACCGCCCGCGCCCGACCACATCTGGCTCGATTTCTCCGCTCTCACGCTCGCTCTCTCTGCTCCCACGCTCGCTCGCTCCCCTCCCATTTGCTCCTCTCCTCTCCGGTCGCCGCCGGCTGCCGTCCGCCATGGTGTCCTGGACCGACAGTGAGAGCACTGACGGCTCCGCCATGCAGTACATCTCCTCCGACCACTCCCCTCTCAAGGTCAGAACATTGTATTCCTCATTTGTGTTCTAGGGTTTGTAGGGTTGAACATTTGCTCGATTTGAACAAGTTTTTGTTGGATTTCTCAGATCCCGGCTACAATTGATGAGCCGTCGTTCGAGGGTCTTGCTGACGACTTGAATGTGATTTGTGAGCATGGGAATCCAGGGAGGAAGTATGTTGCATTTGAGGGGATAAGCACTGGTAGGAGGTTCATTGCTTGTGCCACTGAAGTAAGTTTTAAATTGTATTGCAGCATTCCAATTCTTGTTCTAGGGTTTGTAGTAACAGTTCCTGTTCTAGGGTTCATAGTTACTGTTCATGTTCTAGGGTTCATAGTTACTGCTCATGTTCTAGGGTTTATAGTTACTGAATTTAGTTCTAGGGTTCATAGGTAGTGTTCTTAGCTGTAGTTTTCATAATTATTCATCATTAAATGAATGTGATTCTAGTACATTAACTGAATCAGGTATTTAACTGAATCTGTAAGTAATGTCTGTAATTTTGAACTGATTTTTTCTATTGTAGGGTGTTGCAAATTGTGGATTAGTGCAGTGGGTAGATGAGCATTGGCCAGAGCATCTGCAGAATGCTATTCATAAGCTCTGGCTTATGTATGAGCATAGCCAGCATGAAAACAGGATGGCATGCCTGGAGCATTCAAGCACTGTACACAATCTCACACAGCAGAAAAAAGAGTTGCAGGAGACATATGAGAAGCTTGTTGAAGATGTGAACAACCTCTTGGATTATAAGGATAGCCAGCCTGAGGTAAACCAGAAGAATGATGCTGACAACATTTCAGTTAGTGTGGAAAGCAGCATGACAAAGGATGCTGAGATCAAAAAAATTAAAGGCTGTTGTTGACCAGTTAAAGCAAATTCATGTAGCTCAAGCCACTGTCATTAGGAATTTGAAGTTCAACCATCTTAAGGAGAAGGAAAAGTTGAGCTCTGATAAGAGGACTTTGGAGATTTGTTATGCTGACCTGAAGAAAGAGAAGGATGACCTGAAGAAAGAGAAGGATAAGCTGGATTGTTGCATTGCTGAGCTGATGAAAGTGAAGGAGAAGTTGACCATGGAGAAGAGTACTCTTGCTTCCTGCATTGTTGAGCTCAAGACAGCGGGTGATAGCAACAAGAGGAAGCTTCACCAGATTAAGGCCATTTGTGATGAGGACTAATTTGTGTTGTTGTCTGACCATGTGTGTCAATGATGTCTTTTGTAGTAGCTATGGAGGAAAGCTTGTAATGTGTTAAGCTTTATTGTGGTGAACTCTATTATTTCTGTAGCAATGAACCTTGGATTGTATGTTGTTTGTGAGAGTACTATGTTTGTGATGAATTATCAGCTTGTATTAAGTTCAGTTTGTGATGAATTAACAGCTTGGATTATAGCAAGTAGATAGTGAACATAGATAGCAAGTTCATAGTGCATAGATAGTCTGACATAGATAGTGGCATACTAACATAGGTAATAGTTGCATAGATAGTCTGACATAGATAGTGGCATACTAACATAGATAGTAGCTGCATAGATAGTCTTACATAGATAGTGGCATACTAACATAGATAGTAGCTGCATAGATACAACTGACATAGATAGAACTGGCAAACTAACATACTGACGAAACTGAACTTTTTCTTCTTCTGACGAAACTGAAGACAGCATGTCACTCCTCCTTCTTCAGCATCTTCAGGCGTAGGGAGCGCCGCACGTCATTGTTGTTCACTGCCGCCCTCTTCTTCTTGGCTGGCGCTGGCTCCACCACATCTTCACCGCCACCCTCCTCTTCTTGCTTCATGACGACGAGCTCTGGGTTGTCGGCGACCTCCGGCAGCTTATCCACATCAATTGGGCTGTTCTTCTGCCCCTCGACGGCGTGGAGGACGGGCGCCAGGAGCTGCACATCAGGCTCGTCGGAGGAGGAGTCGGAGGAGAGTACGATGACCTCGTCCACCTCGTCGTCAGAGGAGTAGCCGTCAGATTCGTCAGAGTCGTAGTCGTCAGAGGACTCGGACTCGGCGTCGGAGTCGGAGTCTGGCCCGAGCACCCATGGATTGCGCCTCTCCCAGTAGGCGTTGTTGATGGGGGCTGGGAGAGCGAGGACGGCGTCGGTGATGTCATCCGCGACGATCGGCGGCGTGGTGGATGAGCGGTACATCCACCAACGGGCGTGCTGTCTGGGGTCGGGCGAGCGCTGCACCTCGCGCATCGCCCACAAGAGAATGGTCGTCGGCGGGACGATGCGGCCGACAGGGAATGCACGCTGCCTTTCGGCAGGTGTCATCACCTTCACCAGGCCGCGGGCATGGTTCCTCAACATCGCCAGACTGGGGAACCAGCGCACGATCTCCCTGTACTGCGCGCGCAGCTCGTGGTTGTTGCCGGCGAGCTCTTCGATGGCCAGCTGCCAGTCCATGGCGACGGCGGTGGGAGTGGCTGTCAGCGGTGGTTTCGACGGGAGAGAGGGGGAAGAGGAGTGGGCGGTGCGGACGGCGAGTGGGCGAGTGATCGAAGAGAGCGGTAGGTGGACACGTATTAAAGGCAGAAACCGAAACGACTCGTTATACTAAACAGACGTTCACCACGCTGGCGGCCTCAACACACTCAACACAGTGCGTGCCTAACTAAATATAAGTAAAATTGCGGATGCTACTAAAACAACATCACTAGCACTATCCTATTGGTATTGAACCCCTAGTTACTACCCACTGGTCCTGGGTTCGATCCCCAGGCCAAACTATTTTTGTGCAATTTTTTTGGATTTAAAAAATTAATATGTCAGTAACTTCTTAGGGTTTTTTCGACTCCGAGGCACCCTAAATGCCCAAGTGGAGACATTTTAGGTTTTGTCGACGCCGAGGCACCCTAAATGCCCAAGTGGAGACATTTTGGGTTTTGTCGACACCGAGGCACCCTAAATGCCCAAGTGGAGACATTTTGGGTTTGTCGATGCCGAGGCACCCTAAATACCCAAGTGGAGACATTTTAGGTTTTTTTGACTCCGAGGCACCCTAAATGCCCAAGTGGAGACATTTTAGGTTTTGTCGACGCTGAGGCACCCTAAATGCCCAAGTGGAGACATTTTGGGTTTTGTCGACGCCGAGGCACCCTAAATGCCCAAGTGGAGACATTTTGGGTTTTGTCGATGCCGAGGCACCCTAAATGCCCAAGTGGAGACATTTTGGGTTTTGTCGACGCCGAGGCACACTAAATGCCCAAGTGGAGACATTTTGGGTTTTGTCGATGCCGAGGCACCCTAAATGCCCAAGTGGAGACATTTTGGGTTTTGTCGACGCCGACGCCGAGGCACCCAACTTCTTGCAACACATCATAACACATCATATCAACAACATGAAAACTAAGATTATCATCATATCAACAATGAAACTATGCTCATCATCACAACAACAGAATCAAAACTTCTTGCAAAACATCATAACTAATAAGTTCATCATCACATCATCATACCCAGAGTATCATAGTGCATCACAACCATTAGGTACATTACATAGTCCACCACTTGGACTTGAACTAACTGGTTTCAACATGAGATTAGAACATAGTATTAAATATACATAAGATTTAACCTGCAGTGACAACATATATAAACAAGATTTAACCTGGTGTTGGTTCCTTCTCATTGCTAGGGATGGCTTCAGATTTTTGTGGCAGCTAGTGTACCTATGCCATGTCAAGTTGCAATTGCTGCAGGTTATTGTTGCCATCCTTGAAGTATCTTTGGGAGCTGGCTTCTCAAAATGATTCTTTCTCCTCTTAGTCTGCTTCTTTCCTGGCTTGTCTCTGAAAACTGGTGGCTCTATGTCAGGGGTCCCGGTATTTGGCCATAGATCAGGCCCAGGCACACACAGTTGGATTGTAGGCTGCTTGGTACATTGGTTTCTTGAAGAAATCACTAACAAAATCTTCTGGATAAAGTTTTGCCTTGTTAATTGCAGAAACACCATGCTTGCAAGGAACACCAGTCATGTCCCATTTGCTACACCCACATGTGTGCACTTGCAGATTTACTGCATATGTGCTTTCTCCACTGCTAACCTAGTATAGATCAGGTCCTGCTTTGATTGACTGACAATATCTAGCATGGTGTTTTGCTTCTTCTAACTTCTTAGCATATGTTGGGCATATCTGCCACTTGGCTGTCTCAGTCTTGGTCCTATTGGCATTGAACTTAACTAGCAATTTTGTTCTAATGCCATCAACCATGGTTTTAATTGGTTTCCCTCTCACATCAAGTATCATTTTGTTGAACACTTCACTAATATTGTTAACAACCAAATCAGTTTTACAATTCTTGTCCATGGCATGTCTAGCCCATGTATGCTTGGGTATCTTTATAAGCCATTTCCAAGATGCCTCACACTCTCTTTTCATGTCTTCCATTGCTTGTTCAAAACCATGCTCAGTATATGAATAACTAGCCTGATCCATATACTTCTTTAACTCTTCACCTCTAAAGCCAACTGTTTGAAAGTTCTGATAAATATGTCTAAGGCAGTATCTTTGAGGGCAATTTGGGAAGATATTTTTTATGGCTTTAAGAAGGCCCTGTTTAAATAACTAGTGTTCAAAATATAGTATGACAACACACTATTTGACAGTACTAAGCATGGTAAAACTTCAGTAAAAATAAGAATTATGATGTATGAGGTACCTTTTGTCTATCAGATATGATAGTGTACTTGCCATACTTCCCTGACTCACCACCAAGAGCATACTTGAGCTGGGTTAGAAACCAGGACCAGCTGGCAGTGTCCTCCTTGTCAACAATAGCAAATGCAATGGGAAAGATGTTGTTATTACCATCTCTTCTAGTTGCAACCAATATTTATTGCCCTGTTGTCAACTTAACAAAGCAACCATCAACACCTACAACCAAACATAACACATTAGCACCAAACATAAACAAAAGCAATGGCAAATATGTTGGAAAAATAATTATGCAAGTACCTATGAAGGGTCTGCAACCATTTAGGAAGCCCTCTTTGCAAGCATTGAGGCACATGAACAAGTCATGAAATCTAGGGTTTTTGCTAGGATGAAGCTTTAAATGCTTTGTTGTCACAATGCATCTACTTCCAGGATTGGTATCCAGCACAGCTTGGAGGTAATCCCTTATCCTAGTGTATTGTGCCCTCTGATCTCCTTGGACAACTTCCTTAGCTGCTTTCCTTGCCCTGTAGGCCATGGGAATGGACACTTCAATTCCATGTTTTTTCTTCAAATTGTCAATTATTGCCTGGACTGGTGTGTTTATGTCAGACCTTAACTGTTGCTCACACTCATGTGCCAACCATCTTGCAGTGACTTTGGTGCTCTCTCCAACAGCGGGACAGTTGTGGTACAAGTTCATTTTCTTCATGCAAAATGTCTTCTCATGTGCAATTTTGGAAGCAGCAATGAAAAAAGGACAGTCATCTGTACTACAAACTACAATAACTCTATCTGAGCAATTCCTATAAAATTAGTAGTTCCTGTTTTGTGAGATGTGAAATGTAAGGAGTGCCCTCCTGAACTGCTGGACATCTAGGAAACAAAGTTGCATGACAAATTGTTCTTGTGGGTTTTCCCTCTCCTCATCATACAAAACCCTAACTTTATTCTTTTTGGCCCTGCTCTTCCTACCATTTGGTAGCTTAAATGGTGGAAGCTAAGCACAATCATTCTCTTCCTGACTTAAGTCACCTGGGTTGCTCTCCTCATCAGATGAAGGTGCCCAGTCTTGCTCTATGATTTGATCCAAACTTGCATGGGATCTTGTTGTTGGCCCCTTCCCCCTCCTCTTACTTCCTCCTGTGTTGCTGCTACCTCCTAAACTGCTTCCTCCTACACTGCTTCCTCCTCTCAAGCCCTCATCTAGTGGCTCATCTTGTCCTTCCTCTTCATCTCTTCCTTCATTCTCCTCCTCCTCATCTGGTCCATATAGCTCTTCTACACCAGTGTCTCCTTCAAAGTGATGTAGTGGATCATCCCTATGCCTCTTCATTGCCTCCAACCTAGCCAATATGTCCTAATCTTCAAGATCTCCATCCTCACTTTCACTATCAGTGAACTCCTCAGCAAGCAACTATGGGAGTTTTCTTTTTGCCGCCTTGTACTTCTTTCTTTGTATCATATTACTCATGTACCTCTGAATTTCTTCATTTCTTTTCTGCTCCATCATCTGCTCAATGTGCTCTTGCTCTTGGTATGTCTCAATGAAATACTCATGCCTCTCATTACCATTGTCCAAAGCAAACTCAGGTTCACTTGGGCCCTTTTGCTTCAACAAACAAGAGCTCTCCTGTGTGTTCATTACTTGGACTGGCTGTGGTTGGGGTTTCATGTTGGGGAACATAGTAATTTCAAAAAAATTCCTACGCACACGCAAGATCATGGTGATGCATAGCAACGAGAGGGGAGAGTGTTGTCTATGTACCCTCGTAGACCGGCAATGGAAGTGTTGACACAACGTAGAGGAAGTAGTCGTACGTCTTCCCGATCCGACCGATCCAAGTACCGAACGTACGGCACCTCCGAGTTCTGCACACGTTCAACTCGGTGACGTCCCTCGAGTTCCGATCCAGCAAAACATTGAGGGAGAGTTTCGTCAGCATGACGGCGTGATGACGGTGATGATGTTCTACCGATGCAGGGCTTCGCCTAAGCATCGCTACGGTATGACCGAGGTGGAATATGGTGGAAGGGGGCACCGCACACGGCTAAGGAACGATCACGAGGATCAACTTGTGTGTCATGGGGTGCCCCCTTGCCTCAGTATATAAAGGAGGGAGAGGGGAGGTGCGGCCGGCCCTATGGGTGCGCCTGGAGGAGTCCTACTCCAACCAGGAGTAGGACTCCCCCCTCTTGCCTTGTTGGAAAAGGAAGGAGGAAGGGAGAAAGAGGAAAGGGGGGCGCCGCCCCCACTTCCTTGTCCTATTCGGACTAGGGGGCAGGGGCGCGCGGCCTGCCCTGGCCGGCCCTCCTCTTCTCCCTTATGGCCCATGTAGGCCCAATAACCCCCGGGGGGGTTCCGGTAACCCCCCGGTACTCCGGTAAAATCCCGATTTCACCCGGAACGTTTCCGATATCCAAATATAGGCTTCCAATATATCAATCTTTATGTCTCGACCATTTCGAGACTCCTCGTCATGTCCGTGATCACATCCGGGACTCCGAACAACCTTCGGTACATCAAAACACAAAAACCCTAATTACAATCGTCACCGAACTTTAAGCGTGCGGACCCTACGGGTTCGAGAACTATGTAGACATGACCGAGACACGTCTCCGATCAATAACCAATAGCGGAACCTGGATGCTCATATTGGCTCCTACATATTCTACGAAGATCTTTATTGGTCAGACCGCATAACAACATACGTTGTTCCCTTTGTCATCGGTATGTTACTTGCCCGAGATTCGATCGTCGGTATCTCAATACCTAGTTCAATCTCATTACCGGCAAGTCTCTTTACTCATTCCGTAATACATCATCCTGCAACTAACTTATTAGTTGCAAAGCTTGCAAGGCTTGAGTGATGTGCATTACCGAGAGGGCCCAGAGATACCTCTCCGACAATCGGAGTGACAAATCCTAATCTTGAAATACGCCAACCCAACAAGTACCTTCAGAGACACCTGTAGAGCACCTTTATAATCACCCAGTTACTTGTGATGTTTGGTAGCACACAAAGTGTTCATTCGGTAAATTGAAGTTGCATAATCTCATAGTCATAGGAACATGTATAAGTTATGAAGAAAGCAATAACAACAAACTAAACGATCAAGTGCTAAGTTGACGGAATGGGTCAAGTCAATCACATCATTCTCCTAATGATGTGATCCCGTTAATCAAATGACAACTCATGTCTATGGTTAGGAAACATAACCATCTTTGATTAACGAGCTAGTCAAGTAGAGGCATACTAGTGACTCTATGTTTTTGTCTATGTATTCACACATGTATTATGTTTTCGGTTAATACAATTCTAGCATGAATAATAAACATTTATCATGATATAAGGAAATAAACAATAACTTTATTATTGCCTCTAGGGCATATTTACTTCAGTCTCCCACTTGCACTAGAGTCAATAATCTAGATTACACAATAATGATTCTAACACCCATGGAGCCTTGGTGCTGATCATGTTTTGCTCGTGGAAGAGGCTTAGTCAGCGGGTCTGCAACATTCAGATCCGTATGTATCTTGAAAATTTCTATGTCTCCCACTTGCTAAATCCCAAATGGAATTGAAGCGTCTCTTGATGTGTTTGGCTCTCTTGTGAAATCTGGATTCCTTTGCCAAGGCAATTGCACCAGTATTGTCACAAAAAGATTTTCATTGGACCCGATGCACTAGGTATGACACCTAGATCGGATATGAACTCCTTCATCCAGACTCCTTCATTTGCTACTTCCGAAGCAGCTATGTACTCCGCTTCACATGTAGATCCTGCCACGACGCTTTGTTTAGAACTGCACCAACTGACAGCTCCACCGTTCAGTAAAAACATGTATCCAGTTTGCGATTTAGAATCATCCGGATCAGTGTCAAAGCTTGCATCAACGTAACCATTTACGATGAGCTCTTTGTCACCTCCATATACGAGAAACATATCCTTAGTCCTTTTCAGGTATTTCAGGATGTTCTTGACCGTTGTCCAGTGATCCACTCCTGGATTACTTTGGTACCTCCCTGCTAGACTTATAGCAAGGCACACATCAGGTCTGGTACACAACATTGCATACATGATAGAGCCTATGGCTGAAGCATAGGGAACATCTTTCATTTTCTCTCTATCTTCTGCGGTGGTCGGACATTGAGTATTACTCAACTTCACACCTTGTAACACAGGCAAGAACCCTTTCTTTGCTTGATCCATTTTGAACTTCTTCAAAACCTTGTCAAGGTATGTGCTTTGTGAAAGTCCAATTAAGCGTCTTAATCTATCTCTATAGATCTTAATGCCCAATATGTAAACAGCTTCACCGAGGTCTTTCATTGAAAAACTCTTATTCAAGTATCCCTTTATGCTATCCAGAAATTCTATATCATTTCCAATCAATAATATGTCATCCACATATAATATCAGAAATGCTACAGAGCTCCCACTCACTTTCTTGTAAATACAGGCTTCTCCAAAAGTCTGTACAAAACCAAATGCTTTGATCACACTATCAAAGCGTTTATTCCAACTCCGAGAGGCTTGCACCAGTCCATAAATGGATCGCTGGAGCTTGCACACTTTGTTAGCTCCCTTTGGATCGACAAAACCTTCTGGTTGCATCATATACAACTCTTCTTCCAGAAATCCATTCAGGAATGCAGTTTTGACATCCATTTGCCAAATTTCATAATCATAAAATGCGGCAATTCCTAACATGATTCGGACAGACTTAAGCATCGCTACGGGTGAGAAGGTCTCATCGTAGTCAATCCCTTGAACTTGTCGAAAACCTTTTGCAACAAGTCGAGCTTTGTAGACAGTAACATTACCGTCAGCGTCAGTCTTCTTCTTGAAGATTCATTTATTCTCAATTGCTTGCCGATCAACGGGCAAGTCAACCAAAGTCCACACTTTGTTCTCATACATGGATCCCATCTCAGATTTCATGGCTTCTAGCCATTTTGCAGAATCTGGGCTCACCATCGCTTGTTCATAGTTCGTAGGTTCATCATGATCTAGTAGCATGACTTCCAGAACAGGATTACCGTGCCACTCTGGTGCGGATCTTACTCTGGTTGATCTACGAGGTTTGGTAGTAACTTGATCTGAAGTTTCATAATCATTATCATTAGCTTCATCACTAATTGGTGTAGGTGTCACAGAAACCGGTTTCTGTGATGTACTACTTTCCAATAAGGGAGCAGGTACAGTTACTCATCAAGTTCTACTTTTCTCCCACTCACTTCTTTCGAGAGAAACTCCTTCTCTAGAAAAACTCCGAATTTAGCAACAAAAGTTTTGCCTTCGGATCTGTGATTGAAGGTGTACCCAACAGTCTCCTTTGGGTATCCTATGAAGACACATTTCTCCGATTTGGGTTCGAGCTTATTAGGTTGAAGCTTTTTCACATAAGCATCGCAGCCCCAAACTTTCAGAAACGACAACTTTGGTTTCTTGCCAAACCACAGTTCATAAGGCGTCGTCTCAACGGATTTCGATGGTGTCCTATTTAACGTGAATGCAGCCGTCTCTAAAGCATAACCCCAAAACAATAACGGTAAATCAGTAAGAGACATCATAGATCGCACCATATCTAATAAAGTACGATTATGACGTTCGGACACACCATTACGCTGTGGTGTTCTGGGTGGCGTGAGTTGCGAAACTATTCCGCATTGTTTCAAATGTAGACCAAACTCGTAACTCAAATATTCTCCTCCACGATCAGATTGTAGATACTTTATTTTCTTGTTACGATGATTTTCAACTTCACTCTGAAATTCTTTGAACTTTTCAAATATTTCAGACTTATGTTTCATTAAGTAGATATACCCATATCTGCTTAAATCATCTGTGAATGTGAGAAAATAACAATATCCGTCACGAGCCTCAACATTCATTGGACCACATACATCTGTATGTATGATTTCCAACAAATCCGTTGCTCTCTTCATAGTACCGGAGAACGGTGTTTTAGTCATCTTACCCATGAGGCACGGTTCGCAAGTACCAAGTGATTCATAATCAAGTAGTTCCAAAAGTCCATCAGTATGGAGTTTCTTCATGCGCTTTACACCGATATGACCTAAACGGCAGTGCCACAAATAAGTTGCACTGTCATTATCAACTCTGCATCTTTTGATTTCAACATTATGAATATGTGTATCACTACTATCGAGATTCATCAAAAATAGACCACTCTTCAAGGGTGCATGACCATAAAAGATATTACTCATATAAATAGAACAACCATTATTCTCTGATTTAAATGAATAATCGTCTCGCATCAAACAAGATCCAGATATAATGTTCATGCTCAACGCTGGCACCAAATAACAATTATTTAGGTCTAATACTAATCCCGAAGGTAGATGTATAGGTAGCGTGCCGACCGCGATCACATCGACTTTGGAACCATTTCCCACGCGCATCGTCACCTCGTCCTTAGCCAATCTTCGCTTAATCCATAGCCCCTGTTTCGAGTTGCAAATGTTAGCAACAGAACCAGTATCAAATACCCAGGTGCTACTGCGAGCATTAGTAAGGTACACATCAATAACATGTATATCACATATACCTTTGTTCACTTTGCCATCCTTCTTATCTGCCAAATACTTGGGGCAGTTCCGCTTCCAGTGACCAGTCTGCTTGCAGTAGAAGCACTCAGTCTCAGGCTTAGGTCCAGACTTGGGTTTCTTCTCCTGAGCAGCAACTTGATTGCTGTTCTTCTTGAAGTTCCCTTTCTTCTTCCCTTTGCCTTTTTCTTGAAACTGGTGGTCTTATTGACCATCAACACTTGATGCTCCTTCTTGATTTCTACCTCCGCGGCTTTTAGCATCGCGAAGAGCTCAGGAATAGTTTTATTCATCCCTTGCATATTATAGTTCATCACGAAGCTTTTGTAGCTTGGTGGCAGTGATTGAAGAACTCTGTCAATGACACTATCAACAGGAAGATTAACCCCTAGTTGAGTCAAGTGATTATGATACCCAGACATTTTTGAGTATATGTTCACTGACAGAACTATTCTCCTCCATCTTGCAGCAATAGAACTTATTGGAGACTTCATATCTCTCAATCCGGGCATTTGCTTGAAATATTAACTTCAACTCCTGGAACATCTCATATGCTCCATGACATTCAAAACGTCGTTGAAGACCCGGTTCTAAGCCGTAAAGCATGGCACACTAAACTATCGAGTAGTCATCAGCTTTGCTCTGCCAGACGTTCATAACATCTGGTGTCGCTCCTGCAGCAGGCTTGGCACTTAGCGGTGCTTCCAGGACGTAATTCTTCTGTGCAGCAATGAGGATAATCCTCAAGTTACGGACCCAGTCCGTGTAATTGCTACCATCATCTTTCAACTTTGCTTTCTCAAGGAACGCATTAAAATTCAACGGAACAACAGCACGAGCCATCTATCTACAATCAAACATAGACAAGCAAGATACTATCAGGTACTAAGTTCATGATAAATTTAAGTTCAATTAATCATATTACTTAAGAACTCCCACTTAGAAAGATATCCCTCTAATCCTCTAAGTGATCACGTGATCCAAATCAACTAAACCATGTCCGATCATCACGTGAGATGGAGTAGTATCAATGGTGAACATCAATATGTTGATCATATCTACTATATGATTCACGCTCGACCTTTAGGTCTCCGTGTTCCGAGGCCATATCTGTTATATGCTAGGCTCGTCAAGTTAAACCTGAGTATTCCGCGTGTGCAACTGTTTTGCACCCGTTGTATTTGAACGTAGAGCCTATCACACCCGATCATCACGTGGTGTCTCAGCACGAAGAACTTTTGCAACGGTGCATACTCAGGGAGAACACTTATACTTTGATAATTTAGTGGGGAATCATCTTATAATGCTATCGTCAATCAAAGCAAGATAAGATGCATAAAAGATAAACATCACATGCAATCAATATAAGTGATATGATATGGCCATCATCATCTTGTGCTTGTGATCTCCATCTCCGAAGCACCTTCATGATCACCATCGTCACCGACGCGACACCTTGATCACCATCGTAGCATCGTTGTCGTCTCGCCAATCTTATGCTTCCACGACTATCGCTACCGCTTAGTGATAAAGTAAAGCAGTATAGCGCAATTGCATTGCATACAATAAAGCGACAACCATATGGCTCCTGCTAGTTGCCGATAACTTGGTTACAAAACATGATCATCTCATACAATAAAATTTAGCATCATGTCTTGACCATATCACATCACAACATGCCCTGCAAAAACAAGTTAGATGTCCTCTACTTTGTTGTTGCAAGTTTTGCGTGGCTGCTACGGGCTTAGCAAGAACCGTTCTTACCTACGCATCAAAACCACAACGATAGTTTGTCAAGTTGGTGTTGTTTTAACCTTCGCAAGGACAGGGCATAGCCACACTTGGTTCAACTATAGTTGGAGAAACTGACACCCGCCAGCCACCTGTGTGCAAAGCACGTCGGTAGAACCAGTCTCGCGTAAGCGTACGCGTAATGTCGGTCTGGGCCGCTTCATCCAACAATACCGCTGAACCAAAGTATGACATGCTGGTAAGCAGTATGACTTATATCGCCCACAACTCACTTGTGTTCTACTCGTGCACAACATCAACGCATAAAACCTAGGCTCGGATGCCAGTGTTGGGGAATGTAGTAATTTCAAAAAAAATCCTACGCACATGCAAGATCATGGTGATGCATAGCAATGAGAGGGAAGAGTGTTGTCTACGTACCCTCGTAGACCGGCAACGGAAGTGTTGACACAACGTAGAGGAAGTAGTCATACGTCTTCCTGATCCGACCGATCCAAGTACCGAACGTACGGCACCTCCGAGTTCTGCACACGTTCAACTCGGTGATGTCCCTCGAGTTCCGATCTAGCAAAACGTTGAGGGAGAGTTTCGTCAGCATGACGGCGTGATGACGGTGATGATGTTCTACCGACGCAGGGCTTCGCCTAAGCACCGCTACGATATGACCGAGGTGGAATATGGTGGAAGGGGGCACCGCACACGGCTAAGGAACGATCACGAGGATCAACTTGTGTGTCATGGGTGCCCCCTTGCCTCAGTATATAAAGGAGGGAGAGGGGGAGGTGCGGCCGGCCCTATGGGTGCGCCTGGAGGAGTCCTACTCCAACCGGGAGTAGGACTCCCCCCTCTTGCCTTGTTGGAAAAGGAAGGAGGAAGGGAGAAAGAGGAAAGGGGGGCGCCCCCCCCCCCCTTCCTTATCCTATTCGGACTAGGGGGAGGGGGCGCGCGGCCTGCCCTGGCCGGCCCTCCTCTTCTCCCTTATGGCCCATGTAGGCCCAATAACCCCCGGGGGGGTTCCGGTAACCCCCCGGTACTCCGATAAAATCCCGATTTCACCCGGAACGTTTCCGATATCCAAATATAGGCTTCCAATATATCAATCTTTATGTCTCGACCATTTCGAGACTCCTCGTCATGTCCGTGATCACATCCGGGACTCCGAACAACCTTCGGTACATCAAAACACAAAAACCCTAATTACGATCGTCACCGAACTTTAAGCGTGCGGACCCTACGGGTTCGAGAACTATGTAGACATGACCGAGACACGTCTCCGGTCAATAACCAATAGCGGAACCTGGATGCTCATATTGGCTCCTACATATTCTACGAAGATCTTTATCGGTCAGACCGCATAACAACATACGTTGTTCCCTTTGTCATCGGTATGTTACTTGCCCAAGATTCGATCATCGGTATCTCAATACCTAGTTCAATCCCGTTACCGGCAAGTCTGTTTACTCGTTCCGTAATACATCATCCTGCAACTAACTTATTAGTTGCAATGCTTGCAAGGCTTGAGTGATGTGCATTACCGAGAGGGCCCAGAGATACCTCTACGACAATCGGAGTGACAAATCCTAATCTCGAAATACGCCAACCCAACAAGTACCTTCAGAGACACCTGTAGAGCACTTTTATGATCACCCAGTTACGTTGTGACGTTTGGTAGCACACAAAGTGTTCCTCCGGTAAAAGGGAGTTGCATAATCTCATAATCATAGGAACATGTATAAGTTATGAAGAAAGCAATAGCAACAAACTAAACGATCAAGTGCTAAGCTAACGGAATGGGTCAAGTCAATCACATCATTCTCCTAATGATGTGATCCCGTTAATCAAATGACAACTCATGTCTATGGTTAGGAAACATAACCATCTTTGATTAACGAGCTAGTCAAGTAGAGGCATACTAGTGACTCTCTGTTTTTGTCTATGTATTCACACATGTATTATGTTTCCGGTTAATACAATTCTAGCATGAATAATAAACATTTATCATGATATAAGGAAATAAATAATAACTTTATTATTGCCTCTAGGGCATATTTCCTTCATTTCATTGGACTGGGGAAAAGAACTCCTGAATTGTCTACCTCATAGACAACTGGTACACCTATTTCTGACAAAGAAACCTGCTCTTCATAAGCATGACCAATGTTCAAATCAACTGGTCTAGGTGCATCACTTCTCATAACTGTAATGTTAACAACATTCTTTCCTTTACTAGCTATGTCATCCAACATTTTTTCCACCTTGTCATCATCAGTTAATTCTTCCATTCCTGACACACCAACTCCTGGATCTCTAACATAATACATAAAATCCCTTGAACTATAGCCTTCTACCTCTATTAGGGCAATGAGATTCCAGAAGGTTATGTCTGATAAACAGATTGTTCTTTTCAAGTTATCTCTGTCTAGGAAATGGAACCTCACTTCACATTCTTCATCATCCAAGCTACAAATTCAGATAAAATGCATTTAACAGTGTTCACAATTATTGTTAAGAGGTCTCATTGGTGGCAACAGAAATTCAGTTTAGAGTGTTAAAATCCAGTTAACAGTGTAAACAAAATTCAGTTAACAGCATACAATTATCAATAAATTCAGTTAACAGTTAACAGTGTTCACAATATTCAGTTAACAGAGTTAAAATTGTTGGCAACAGAAATTCAGTTAACAGTGTTAAAATCCACTTAACAATCTTCAAAAAATTCAGTTAACAATATCGAGTGTTCAATAAATTCAGTACACAGTTAACAGTTTACTGAAAATTCAGTTAACAGCTAACACTAACCCTAATGCTAGAACCCTAACACTACAACCTTAGCTGTACTACAACTACCCAAGAACACCAACCATAGAACCCTAACACTACAACCCTAACCCTAGAATACCAATCGGGGAAATGACAAAGGAGGAGGATGACTTACTCCACACCGCCGAAGGAGGAGGCAAAATGGTGGCTGCCCGTCGGATTGGCCTTCACCGCCTGGGCGAACGCAGTAGCCGCCGCGTATTCCAACGACTTCGGCGGTGACAGCGGTTGGGGAAGAGGCAGCGCGCTCGACGAATTGGAGCTCCCGCAGAACTCCGGTGGATCTCCAGCACCGCCGCCAAGAGCATCCCCACCGGCAGCAACTCCCCCGCCCCCGTCCACGCCGCTAGGTTTCGTCGTCGCCATGGATTGGAGCTGGAGGGAGAGGACGGAGCAGATCTGGTCTGGTCGGGCGCCGTCGGTCGGTCGGTCCGGCTCGACAAGATGTACGCTCAAATTGCGCCGTCAGCGCGTCCGTTACGCCACGTCACGCATATTGGGCCCCACATGTCGGAAACGCCCTCAACCGCGCGGAATTACATGTTCAATGCAATTTACAAAATTGTTACTGAATCCGCGGTGGCTTTTGTAAATGATTAGCGACCACGTTGTTTTCTGCAAGATAAGCCCCAAATGTGATGGTTTCTTGCAATTCACTCCATATGCTTGTGTTAAAAACGTTCTTATATTTTGGGACGGAGGGAGTACTTGTCATACAATCAAGCTGAAGTTGGGTCTTCCATACATTTCAAATTTTCAACGCAATGCAGTACGAATATGACCTAAAAGCAGGGGAAACCTGGGTAAGATTACAGATCAAACCACAGAAATACATTCAACGACGGCATCCAAATGCCCACACACTTCTGCTTGCCCACAAGGTTCGCAGTACTTCGTAGGCTCGTAGCCACATGTACATTAACACATCTGAGTCAACAATTACAATTGCTCTTCGGCGATCATTCTAGCACAAGAATCGACATGTTCAAATATATGTACAAGACCAACAACGACCTGATGGTCGCACTCAGCCGAATATCGTGCTTCGTCTCATTCTGTTCTCGAGATTGAGCATCTTCCTGACAAAGTTCTTCTTCCGCTTGATGAGAATCAGCTTGTCATAGACACACCACGGAAAGCTGATGAAGTGTGGCCGGTGATCATATCCTTCATTGTAGCAACCCCAGTACTCAGGGTGATAGGTAACATGATACCAAGCGGATGCCTTGGCGTCCGAGGCCTCGTGACCACCTCCGCTCTCATCTG
This sequence comes from Triticum aestivum, assembly GCF_018294505.1. Lineage (NCBI taxonomy): Eukaryota > Viridiplantae > Streptophyta > Magnoliopsida > Poales > Poaceae > Triticum > Triticum aestivum. Next base: position 534,826,266 of record NC_057809.1, on the reverse strand, counting down.
AACCCATCTCGCTGAACCATGACCTTGCTTCCTTCCGCAAAGATTTCACCGCCAGCCTGATAGCATCGGCGTCGTTCTTCTTGGTAAAATTATTTGCCATCTTAAGAATGCATCCACTTATTATCTCAGCCTCGCTATTTATTCCGTAGTGCTCCATCAGATTACCCAGCTTGAAGTCATACTGTTCCTTGAACCACACAGCTTCGGTAATGTAGTCTTGGTAGCCATCAACTATCAAATCAGTGTCATAGGACCGCCTTGCCACATCCTTTGTGAAGTGTCCAATGTGAGGGTTCTGCTTCTTAATTTCCCGGTAGAGCTTCCCTATTACTCCCTTGGATACATAGTTAGCCCTGTCGAGCTTCTCCATGAAATCTGGGTACTCCTTCACATGTAGTTCAGGCGGAATTTGAGCCGGCACTCCTGTCTTTGGGTAATCAACAGCAATGGAGAAGAGCTCTGCCAGCTTAATGCATGGTGTACTTTCAGCCTTCAGGATTTCCCTATCCGCAAAGACTACGTGTGCGTTGGCAATGATTCCCAGACTCTCGTTAACTATGTAATTTGTGAAATACTCATGTACTTCCTGCATGATATTAGAGTGGTTCCAAAGCAGGGTGTCAGATTTGTTTTACAAGATGCTTGGAATTTCCTTGCAAGTAATAGACAATGAGAAGAAACAGATTTATCTTCCTACTTCCTCCGATCCAAAACGTAGGTCCTTGTAGTCTTTTCAATTCCATCCAAAATGTAGGTCCTTCTACATTCACAATACACTTCTCATGTGTTCCAATCTAGCCCCACATTAGTTTCATCAAAGAATTGAGCCTATACTGTAGCACTTATTGTATTGGAAGGAACAGAGAGCACATGAAATGAATGAAGGGTAACATTGGCATGTTACCACCACCTCTAGTTCATGTGCTCAACTCTAAAAAGATCTACATTTTGGACTGGCGGAAGTACAAACAAATAAATTAAAACCCTGCAGACTCAGAAAATAGGTTTAAGTAGTCAACTCTTCAGAAATGCAAGAACCAGAATCGAAAGGAAATTCACAATCAGAAGCACGACTAAATGACAGTTCATGGCAACAGCCAACAGGTGTACAGACGTTATCGTGAATGGCATGAAAAATGAACAATCTGGGCTACAAACATAAAATACCTCAATCATAACATCATGATCTAATGTTTCTGTTGGTGCTGGAGTATAGTCCATAGGCGCCACCATACGAGTTGGAATGAGATCTGGGTCCCATGAAACAAAATATATGTCCCCATCAAGATCACTCCCTGAACATTCATTAGGATGAGGCCTGCACGAACAAAATTCGACATTGATTTCAATAACAAAGGACAAACAAAACAAGAGTAGTACATCCAAGAAATAGTGAAGGATCACATGACATCCATGAGGAGCGCCTAAACTTCACTAGCAAAAGGTTCTTCGATTTAAATGTACAAAGCTATTTCACTTTCAACTGATGCTTTCTACCAAATCAGAAAGAACATTATTCCAGAAATGAGATTTTGCTAAAAAAAAGTTACTGGAAAACATAGAAGAATGCATTACTAAATACTTGCCTTGGCCCCAGCTGTGGAAAGACAACACAGTTAACCATGTGGCCCAAAAGAGGACTTTGAACAGCCTGGAGAATACGGATATCACCAGGGTGGATGCAAGGGTTTTTGGCAACGACAACTTTTCCAGTTACGATGGACTTTCCACGGTTATCTGCACTATTAGAAACTTGAATGAATACCTGTCCATACTCCAGTGTGCGGGTTTCATCCAGGCATCCCATCATTGCTCGCCCTTTTGGGACAAATATCCTTGACCTCGTTTTCAATTCTAGCAGCTTGGATGCTCTAAAGGTTTGTAGAAGCATAGAAACATATGGTTCAAGATCCGGCTGGTAGCCACATAACAGCAACTCTTTAACAACATTTGTAACCTCACCCATGGGCATAAGCTCAATTGCATCAATAGCAGCTTGTGGTTCAGCTACCATTCTGTTCAACTGCTTCACAGCTTCTTGTTGCTTCAGTTCAAATATGCTATCTCTGACTCCGAGTGTCGAAAGAAGAGTGATTAACTGCCGGTTCAGGAAACATGGCTGGTACTTGCTGTATGCAAGGACATCAAGTGTGATGTTTTCTGACTGAAACTTTGACATACTTTTTCTTAAAGATAGTTTCCAGCGTGATGTTGGATCAATAGCGACAACACCTTTGTAACCTCCATACCTTATTTGAAAAGCGGAGGGAGTAAAGCAGGTCAAGTTGCACTTCTTAGACACTTCATCTGCAAAATCAGCTGAAATGGTTCCAATTCCATCCGAGAATACATACTTTGTTCCGTTTGTTACATCTGGAGCTTCTTTCACCTCGTACTTATGCACTTTCAAAGTTTCTGTTGAGGAACTAAAAGACTGGCCAAGCCTTGCAGCATACTTTGCCACATTTCTAATATTACGGAAGTCCCCCATCCACTCCCTGATGTCACTGGCAGATAACCCCGTTCGAGAAGCAAACATCCATGCAGAGTTATCTCGGAGCTGGCTTGAAGAAAAAGCCAGAAAGTCAAAGTGCTTGTCACCGATAGTGATGCCATTTGAAAGGACCGAAAGAACTCTGTTATAAAGAGCAGTCCTCCTTGTATTATTTCCTGGAGCAGAGCGTTGTGATAAATCAGTTGAACGAAGCTTCTCACAGTCCTCATCAACAAACGAAATCCGAAGGAAGTTATCCAAATCAGCAGCGTAATGCCGTACAACACGATTCGAGACATTAATCTCAGGACCATAAAAGTACACTTTCGCAGGGGTAATTTGCACCCTGTAGACATATACCAACCCATCATCATCCAGGGTTATGTTTGGTGATTTTAACATGTAGCGTGATCTTCGATTTTTTTTGTATTGTTCAGATAACCACTTTGTTGGATTCAAACAAGTCTTTTTTAGGTATGACATCTTTTCAAGTGCACGCTTTATATGGTCAATACATTCATATCCTGGGCTGACCAGACGGTAGAAGTTGTCATCAAGTGTTGGCCCACTAAGTGTCCCATTCTGAACCAAGTGGTTGATCTTAAAGAGTATCTCGTAGGGGACATCAGTGAAATGATGAGATTTCACAACTGGAACAAAGCAAGTATTGCTTGAATATGAATGTCCATGCTGGAGATGGAAGACGTCATCGTGTACTTCATAGTAAACAAAGTACTCTCGGATGTTCGGGAGATAACAAATATGTGGTAGCTCCAGACATAGGATATATGATTGCCCAATGCTGGCTGATGGGGTAAAATCAGTTGTTCTGGTCCACTGGTCATCTGTATCATCCCTAGAATAGTTGAATAAAGGATCATCGTACATAGAACCAGAACGGCGTATATTTTGTTCGTAAATTTTCGGAGCAGCCTGAACCTGAGAAACGGATACATTTCTCCAACTGAGGTTAACAAAAATCTCTGAGCTTTCAATAAACAGAAACAACTAGATGTAACTTAAAAATGGTTACAGATGTTGATCGGCATTTAAAGATGCATGCAACCATTGAGGAAATAATGGAAACTGTATTATAGCAATTGGTGTTCCCATCCCATCATCTTGGGCTATAAATTAAAAATCAACTAGCATAACTTTATATAGATTGATTATCACTTTATCAGTACTCTAGAGAATTATTGTTGTACACTTAACAACACATAAACATTTTCCCAGTATATATATAACAGAAGAATCAAGAAAGAGCAAACACTAACAGCAAGGCTGAACTCTACAAAATTCAAGTGCACCTCCAGGCTCCAGCATTCCAAATACAGCAAATGATCAATGACCAAAAGGCAACAAAGTGAAATGTAGCAATTATATTGTTTCTGGCACAAGTTGACAAGCAGAAGAAACATGTGTAAACTATTTTAATATTTACAAAAACAAAATTACATCTGTCATGCAGAAGCTGTAATATGAAGACAATAGTTATACACTTGAAAACAATGTGAACACAGTAATGTACTTATACTGTACTCTACAATTCGCAGCAACAGAAAAGGAAAAATGATATGCAAGTAAAAATACTACTATGAATTCATGAAAAGCATGTCAAGCATACATATACATGTGTTGTACAACCAACATACCTGAATCAGAAGGAACTTTTTTTGCAACCCAGGTGGACGATGAAGCTGGATCTCCCATATGCTCTCATAGGAGAGTTCAAGTTTGTATTTCTTCGAGTTGTAGATCAGGCAAAAGTCAATCCTCTTCATAGCAAATCCAAACTCAACGGAAACATTTGTTCCGCTCCACAGAACAGATAGAACTTTTTCCCTCAGAAGGCAGCCAAAATGCAGTGTTGCATCCTGTAGATTAAAAATCGTAGTTCTCGGTCTTGGAACAATGTCACGCTCTGCATATCGGGCCTTCAGATGATTACTTCCACTCCTAAGTGCATTCCGTCGGGCCGCATTCAACACCAGCGAAGCATGTGCCTCAGACTGGAACTGAACAATGGCAAAAGATTTTGAGTTTGCAGAGATGTTCTTTGGAGGCCTGAGCTTGATCGCAAAGACGTTGCCAGTACCAACAATTTTTTCCAACAAATCCTTGACATGGTCAGCATTGACAGTTGAAGGAAACCCTGACACCTGAATAGTCTTGCCGCCCATGGTGATGGTGCATACCAAAACTACATGAGGGCATAATCATGATAAAAAAACAGTCAGCCACTGGAAAGCATAGACAGATCTGCAGATATATGTCAGGTCTTCTACGTATTTAGGAAGAAATCCATGTTGCAGTTTTACATTTGAGTTGTTTTATTTGGATCTCTAAACTAATAAAGAAGTAAGGAATGTCAAACACTGGTACTAGTAATAAATACATAAACAATCAAACGGTTTCACCCAAAACTAAGTAGATCCGTATGCAACGGTTTCACCCAAAACTAAGAACTGCAGTGGCATAAATCCTATCACAATGCAGTAGCATAAACATGCCGACAAAAGAACAGAAATCCCACTTCATCAGGCACTAGCAAACAGACAGCTCGGGTAAAGCAAGAAACCAAGAACTGCTAAAAAGGTCAACGGCAAAAAATAGGCGAACGGCAAAAAATAGGCGAACCCCAAAAAATTGTCGATAAAACAATCAGGGACGTACATTTCCCCCGAGCTCTACACCCGCTACGATTCTTCACCTGCCCTGTTTATTCGTTCCGAAAAGAAATGCAACGCCCTCTATTATTGGCGAAGCAGGGGCGGGCCGAGCGTGGGGTTTGGGGGTTTAGTTGGATTCCCGCAAAATTCAGGAAAACAAGCCGCGCTCGAACCTGGGCACCAAATCCCATCGCAAAAACTGTGATCGATCTAACCTAGACGAAGTAAACTCCGATTGATCCCGCGCGCTGCAGAGGAAGAGCCTAACGGAGCCGCGGACGAAGCGAGCAAGCTGCGAACGATTCGCGGCCCGGCTGCTCAATGCCACCACAGCAGAGCAAAGATGGAAGAACCCCCAACAACGAAACGCGCTCGCGGGGATGATCCGTCCGATCGAGCTAGGGTTCCTTACCTACCAGCAGCAGAAGGAAGGGACGAAGCCGGCCCCACCCCGGCCCAGGACCAGCGGCGGGAATGGCTTTTTGTCTGCCGCTCGCTCGCTCCCGGCGCCGCCGGCGCAGCAGGTCGCGAGGCGGGGAGCGGAGAGCGGAGAGCGGCGGCGGGAGTCCGATGGATCTGAGGGTGGGAATCGGGGAGGGCGGATGGGCGAGGGGAGGGGAGGGGAGACGGAGCTGACGATTGCCCGATGGTTTTGTCGCCGAGGCGGAGGCGAGGAGACTGCGGAGGAGGACTTGAGGAGTGTCGGTCAATGTGCACGTAATATTAAAAGCAACTGGGTTGGTGGGGCCGGGGGGTGCGGGGTATGGAATGGAGGGGCTCCGAAATGTCCAAGGTTCGTTAGTTGCGCTCCGAAATGTTCAACGGATAGGCAGACAATAAAAAGTCCCATTTCTATTTTTTTATTTTTTAGTTTTTTAGATAATGCGCTAGCTTTATTTCGATCAACTCAATCAAACAGAGAAACATCGTCAACAATCAATCCACGGATTGATTGAGGTGGGTTATCCATCCACAATGACGGAGGATGAACCCTTGCCGTGCTCGTTAGCTCATGGGCAACACTATTTATGGCACACATATAATGCTCGATAATAATTTTCTCATCTTCAATGATTGGAGCAGCCGCGGTAGAAGCATGAGCTCCCCCATTCATAAAGTTCACCAGCTCCACACAATAGACTGCGTCATGAGGTACCAAACTCGGATATTCGAAATAGCTCCATGCCTCACTTAAGCACCATGGCCTCCACGGTTTGAGGATCGATGGTCAATCCAATATGCAGGTTATGTGCTGCAATGAAATCCACTTGGTCATTCCGAACAACCAGTGCCGAAGCGAGGATCCACCCAAGCCCAGGCTAGCCTTGCATCTACAATGATCACTGTTGCTACAATCAACGAAGGGATTGCTTGTTGAGCCTCGGGCCATGGCCCTGGCAGCCTGAGGCCTGCCTATGCCCTTGTGAACAATGGCTTCACAAGTTGTAGAACCGTCCTCGTACGAAAAGGACGCATCAACATTGAGCTTTAGCATGCCGGTTGGAGGTTTTTCCATGAGGGTTGTTGTGTCGGATGAGCTAATGTACCTCCACTATGAGTATAATTGATCGACATGCTTTAAATGAAAGCGGTCGATTGTCAAATGAGCTAAGAACGAAACGTACTCATGGGGATGATCCGTCCGACCGAGTGGGGTTCCTTACCAGCAACGGAAGGAAGGGATGAAGCCGACCCCACTCTGGCCTAGGACCAGCGGCAGGAATGGCTTTTTTGTCTGTCGCTGGCTCCCGTCGCCGTCGGCGCAGCAAGTTGCAAGGCGGGGAGCAGAGAGCGGCGGCAGGAATCCGATGGATCTGGAGGACGGAATCGAGGAAGATGGATGGGTGAGGGGAAGCGGAGCTGGCGATTGCCCAATGGTTTTGTCACCGAGGCGGAGGCGGGGAGACTGTGGAGGGGGACTTGAGGAGTGTCGGTCAATGTGCACGTGACATTTAAAGCAATAGAGTTGGTGGGGCCGAGCAATGCGGGATATGGAATGCAGGAGTGGAGTGGGATAGATGGGACTGGGTATGTGGAAGGTTCGTTGATTGCGCTCCGAAATCTTCACGGATATATGTAGGCAATATAGTATTGGTTGTATTACTAATTTATATATAGATATTTAGATAATGCGCTAACTTTATTTTGATCAACTCGATTAAACAGAGAAACATCGTCAACAATCAATCCACGGATCGATTGGGGTTGGTTCTCCATCCATAATGACGGAGGATGAACCCTTGCCATGCTCGTTAGCTCATGGGCAACACTATGTGGCATGCATATAATGCTCGATAATAATCTTTTCAAACCTATACATACATAATTCAAAACAATCTTCAATGATTGGAGCAGCCATGGTAGGAGTAGGGGCTCATCTATTCATAAAATTCACCAGCTGCGTACAGCCAGACTGCACCATGAGGTATCGGACTCCAATATCCGAAGCCATCTCCAGGCCTCTCTTAAGCGCCATGGCCTCAGTGATTTAAGCGTTGATGGTCGATCCAACGTGTAGGTTCTCTGCTGCAATGAAATCTCTTTTGTCATTTCAAACAATCTGTGTTATAGTGAGGATCTGCCCAAGCCCCAGGCTAGCCTTGTATCTATAGTGATTAATGTTGCAATCACTACTTCTACAGTCAACGAAGGGATTGCTTGTTGCACCCCTGGACATGGCCCTGGCAGCCTGAAGCCTGCATGTGCCCCTGCAAACAAAGGCTCCACAAGATGTAGAATTGTTCTCGTATGAAAAAGACACATCAACATAGAGCTTTAGTATACCAGGTGGAGGTTTTCTCCTTGAGGGTTGTTTTGTTGGATGAGCTATAGTACCTCCAACCCAAATATAATTGATCGCTAGGCTTTGAATGGAAGCAACTGATTGTCAATCATTTGCACATTCTCGCCATAATCAACTTGCCTCATTTCCTACCAAATTACTCCCATATGGATTCTATCGAGATAGCTTTGTTCGCTTCCTTGTCCATAAATTAATTCTTCAAGAACAACATAGCCCTCCCTATCAATTTGCATGGCATGTCAATCAGATCAATAATTCCCAATCTTCTTAAAAAAATGATCATTGACAAGTGTTGGGAAACGTAGTAGAAAACAAAAATTGCCCTACGAACACCCAGAACAATATGAAGATGCATATAGGGTTTGGATCAACGATCGTTACCGACTCCAGAATGCAGCGAAAGTAGACGAGTCGGTGTAAATCGTACTTGAAGTCCCTCGGACGGTTGATGACGATCATGCGAACCGCCCTCTAATGGAAGACCGAAAGCACGACATTTCTACTTGGTTACATGCGTACGGTCTTCACAATCCGACGGCGGTTTGCCATCCAAAGCTAATCGTTTCCGGAGAATTAGGAATGCGTTTGGTAGGCTGCATTAGGTTCAGTCACGCCTGGGCGGGCAGTTTTCGGCCCGTTTGGTTGCCTGGGTTGCATGTAAAAGCTGGCCCGCACAAACCTCAAAGCAGGTCTGGGCCGGGCTATGGAGGAACGGCCCAATAGGCCCTTTTTGCGAGCCAGGCTCGCTCGAGCCACACGTGGCGAGCGCTTGCACGCGCAGGGAAGCATGGGAGACGAGAGGCGTCTCATAACTCCCCTTGCCCCTTCCCGTCACCATACTTGGCAGTTCACACGCTCTCTTCCCCCCCCCCCTCACCGCCCCTTCGGTTTCTCCGTTGTTAGAGTCACCGTCTTCGCCACGCCCCACCCACTTCGGTCATCGCCGGCAGCAATCGCATCCAGGAGAGGTGGATTACCGACCTCACCACCTCCGTACGGGATCTTGCAGCGGCAATTTATGTGCCCTGATATGTCTCCAACGTTTCTATAATTTTTTTATTGTTCCATGTTGTTATATTATCATTTTTTGATGTTTTATAATCATTTTACAATCTCTTTGGGACTAACCTATTGACATAGTGCCCAGTGCCGGTTGTTGTTTTCTACTTGTTTTTTACATCGCATGAAATCAATACCAAACGGAGTCCAAACGCATCGAAACTTTTTGTGGGTTTTTTCTGGACCAGAAGACACCGTATGGGCCAAGAAAGTACCTGAGGGGTGCTCCGAGGGCAGCACAATCCACCAGGGCGCGCCCAGGTGGGTTGTGCCCACCTCAGTGGCCTCCCACACCGCCTCTTTGCTCTATAAATACCCCAATATTCCAGAAACCCTAGGGGAGTCGACGAAAATCAGTTTCAGCCGCCGCAAGTTCCAGAACCACCAGATCCAATCTAGACACCATCACAGAGGGGTTCATCATCCTCATTGGTGCCTATCCGATGATGCGTGAGTATTTCATTGTAGACCTATGGGTTCGTAGTTAGTAGCAAGATGGCTTCCTCTCTCTCTCTCTCTCTCTCTCTCTCTCTCTCTCGATTCTCAATACAATGGTCTCTTGGAGATCTATTTAATGTAACTCTTTTTGCGGTGTGTTTGTTGGGATCCGATGAACTTTGAGTTTATGATCAGATCTATGTTTTTATCCATGAAAGTTATTTGAGTCTTTTGATCTCTTATATTCATGATTACTTATAGCCTCATATTTCTTCTTTGATATTTGGGTTTTGTTTGGCCAACTTGATCTATTTATCTTGCAATGGGAAGAGGTGCTTTCTGATGGGTTCGATCTTGCGGTGCTTGATCCCAATGACAGAAGAGGAACCGACACGTATGTATCGTTCCTATTAAGGATAACAAGATGTGGCCTATTTCTACATAAATAGATCTTGTCTACATCATGTCATCATTCTTATTGCATTACTCTGTTTCTCCATGAACTTAATACACTAGATGCATGCTGGATAGCGTTCAATGTGTGGACTAATAGTAATAGATGCAGGCAGGAGTCGGTCTACTAATCTTGGACGTGATGCCTATAGAATGATCATTGCCTGGATATCGTCATGATTATTTGAAGTTCTATAAATTGCCCAACAGTAATTTGTTTACCCATGGTATGCTATTTTTCTCGAGAGAATCCACTACTGAAATCTATGGCCCCTGGGTCTCTTCTTTATTATATTTGCCTTTGCGATATATTTTTATTTGCTTTCATTTTCAGATCTATTAAACTAAAAATACAAAAATACTTTGCTGCATTTTTTATCTATTTATTTTATCTCGCGTTTCCGCGAGATCTATTTATTCAATCTACTACAATTTTACCTATCTTTTTACCCGTGATGGATTGACAACCCTCTCTTACGTCGGGTTGCAAGTATTTGTTCTTTGTGTGCAGGAGTTGTTTACGTGGTGTTGCGTGGTTCTCCTACTGGTTCGATAACCTTGGTCTCATCACTGAGGGAAATACCTACCATTGATGTGCTACATCATCCCTTCCTCTTTGGGGAAATACCAACATAGTTCAAGCAAACATCAAAAGGAATTTCTGGCGCCGTTGCCGGGGAGACATCATCAACATCTACCAGGTTCCTAATCACAAATCTCATCTCCTTACTATTTACATTATTTGACATTTGCCTCTCGTTTTCCTCTCCCCCACTTCAACAAAATTTACCATTTTATTTGCCCTTTTTTCCGTCCGCCTTTTTCTCGTCGGATCTGTTTTTGAGTGCAATCTCGTTGCACAGTCACAATGACTCAAGAGAATGTTGGGGAACGTAGCATGCAATTTCAAAAAAATTCCTATGATCATGCAAGATCTATCTAGGAGATGCATAACAATGAGATGGGGAGAGTGTGTCCACGTACCCTCGTAGACCGAAAGCGGAAGCGTTAGGTTAACGCGGTTGACGTAGTCAAACGTCTTCATGATCCAACTGATCCATGTACCAAACGTACGACACCTCTGTGTTCAGCACACGTTCAGCTTGATGACGTCCCTCAAACTCTTGATCCAACAGAGGTTCAAGGGAGAGTTCCGTTAGCACGACAGCATGGCGACGGTTATGGTGATGTGATCCGCGTAGGGCTTCGCCTAAGCACTACGACACTATGACCGGAGGAGTAAACTATGGAGGGGGGCACTGCACACGGCTAAGAACAATTGTCGTGCCTTTGGGGTTCCCCTGCCTAAGGAGGGGAGGAGGAGGAGGCCGGCCATAGGGGTGGCATGCCATGGGGGGAGTCCTACTAGGACTCCACTCCTAATATGATTCGCCCCCCTTCCTTCCAACGGAGAGGGGAAAGGGGAAAGGGGGAGAAGGAGAAGGAAAGGGGGGGTGCCCCCTCCCCTTGTCCAATTCGGATTGGGCAGGGGGAGGCGTACGCCTCCTCCTGTGGCTTTCCTCCCTCTCTCCGCTATGGCCCATAAGGCCCATTAACTTTCCCGGGGGGTTCCGGTAGCCTCCCAAAAAATCCCCGAACCTTATCGAAACCATTCCGGTGTCCGTATATAACCTTCCAATATATCAATATTTACCTCTTGACCATTTCGAGACTCCTCGTCATGTCCGTGATCTCATCCAGGACTCCGAACAAACTTCGGTCACCAAAACACATAACTCATAATACAAATCATAATTGAACGTTAAGCGTGCGGACCCTACGGGTTCAAGAACTTACATGACCAAAACACATCTCCGGTTAATAACCAATAGCGGAACCTAGATGCTCATATTGGTTCCTACATATTCTACGAACATCTTTATCGGTCAAACCGCATAACAACATACGTCATTCCCTTTGTCATCGGTATGTTACTTTCCCGAGATTCGATCGTTAGTATCATCATACCTAGTTCAATATCGTTACCAGTAAGTCTCTTTACTCATTTCGTAGTGCATCATCCCATAACTAACTCATTAGTCACATTGCTTGCAAGGCTTATAGTGATGTGCATTACCGAGAGGGCCCATAGATACCTCTCCGATACACGAAGTGACAAATCCTAATCTTGATCTATGCCAACTCAACAAACACCTTCGGAGACACCTGTAGAGCATCTTTATAATCACCCAGTTACGGTGTGACGTTTGATATCACACAAGGTGTTCCTCCGATATTTGGGAGTTGCATAATCTCATAGTCAGAGGAATATGTATAAGTCATGAAGAAAGCAATAGCAATAAAACTTAACGATCATTATGCTAGGCTAACGGATGGGTCTTGTCCATCACATCATTCTCTAATGATGTGACCCCTTTATCAAATGACAACACATGTCTATGGTTAGGAAACTTAAACATCTTTGATCAACGAGATAGTCAAGTAGAGGCATACTAGGGATACTCTGTTTTGTCTATGTATTCATACATGCACTAAGTTTCTAGTTAATACAATTCTAGCATGAATAATAAACATTTATCATGATATAAGGAAATATAAATAACAACTTTATTATTGCCTCTAGGGCATATTTCCTTTAGTCCCCCACTTGCACTAGAGTCAATAATCTAGATTACATAGTAATGATTCTAACACCCATGGAGTCTTAGTGCTGATCATGTTTTGCTCGTGGAAGAGGTTAAGTCAACGGGTCTGCTACATTCAGATCCTTATGTACTTTGCAAATCTCTATGTCTCCCTCCTTTACTTGATCGCGGATGGAGTCGAAGTGTCTCTTGATGTGTTTGGTTCTCTTGTGAAATCTGGATATTCCTTCGCCAAGGCAATTGCTCCAGTATTGTCACAAAAGATTTTCATTGGACCCGATGCATTAAGTATTACACCTAGATCGGATATGAACTCCTTCATCCAGACTCCTTCATTTGCTGCTTTCGAAGCAGCTATGTACTCCGTTTCACACGTAGATCCCGCCACGACGCTCTGCTTGGAACTGCACCAATGTACAGCTCCACCATTCAATATAAATACGTATTCGGTTTGTGACTTAGAGTCATCCGGATCAGTGTCAAAGCTTGCATCGACATAACCATTTACGACAAGCTCTTTGTCGCCTCCATAAACTAGAAACATATCCTTAGTCCTTTTCAGGTATTTCAGGATGTTCTTGACTGTTGTCCAGTGATCCACTCCTAGATTACTTTGGTACCTCCCTGCTAAACTTATAGCAAGGCACACATCAGGTCTGGTACACAACATTGCATACATGATAGAACCTATGGCTGAGGCATAGGGAATGACTTTCATTTTCTCTCTATCTTATGTAGTGGTCGGGCATTGAGTCTGACTCAACTTCACACCTTGTAATACAGGCAAGAACCCTTTCTTTGACTGGTCCATTTTGAACTTCTTCAAAACTTTATCAAGGTATGTGATTTGTGAAAGTCCAATTAAGCATTTTGATCTATCTCTATAGATCTTGATGCCCAATATATAAGCAGCTTCACCGAGGTCTTTCATTGAAAAATTCTTATTCAAGTATCCTTTTATGCTATCCAGAAATTATGTATTATTTCCAATCAACAATATGTCATCCACATATAATATTAGAAATGCTACAGAGCTCCCACTCACTTTCTTGTAATTACTGGCTTCTCCAAAAGTCTGTATAAAAGCATATGCTTTGATCACACTATCAAAGCGTATATTCCAACTCCGAGATGCTTGCACCAGTCCATAAATGGATCGCTGGAGCTTGCACACTTAGTTAGCACCTTTAGGATCGACAAAACCTTCTTGTTGCATCATATACAACTCTTCTTTAAGAAATTCATTTAAGGAATGCAGTTTTGTCATCCATTCGCCAAATTTCATAATCATAAAATGCGGCAATTGCTAACATGATTCGGACAGACTTAAGCATCACTATGGGTGAGAAGGTCTCATCGTAGTCAACTCCTTGAACTTGTCGAAAACCTTTCGCAACAAGTCAAGCTTCATAGACAGTAACACTACCGTCAGTGTCAGTCTTCTTCTTGAAGATCCATTTATTCTCTTGCCGATCATTGGGCAAGTCAACCAAAGTCCACACTTTGTTCTCATACATGGACCCCATCTCAGATTTCATGGCCTCAAGCCATTTCGCGGAATTTGGGCTCATCATCGCTTCCTCATAGTTCGTAGGTTCATCATGGTCTATTAACATGACTTCTAGAACAGGATTGCCGTACCACTCTAGTGCGGACCGTACTCTGGTTGACCTACGAGGTTCGGCACTAACTTGATCTGAAGTTTCATGATCAGCATTAGCTTCTTCAGTAATTGGTGTAGGAATCACTGGAACTGATTTCTGTGATGAACTACTTTCCAATTCGAGAGAAGGTACAATTACCTCATCAAGTTCTACTTTCCTCCCACTCACTTCTTTCGAGAGAAACTCCTTCTCTAGAAAGGATCCATTCTTAGCAACGAATATCTTGCCTTCGGATCTGTGATAGAAGGTGTACCCAACAGTTTCCTTTGGGTATCCTATGAAGACACATTTCGCCGATTTGGTTTCGAGCTTATCAGGTTGAAGCTTTTTCACATAAGCATCGCAACCCCAAACTTTAAGAAACGACAGCTTAGGTTTCTCGCTAAACCACAGTTCATATGGTGTCGTCTCAACGGATTTAGATGGTGCCCTATTTAACATGAATGCAGCCGTCTCTAAAGCATAACCCCAAAACGATAGCTGTAAATCGGTAAGAGGCATCATAGATCACATCATATCTAATAAAGTACAGTTATGACGTTTGGACACACCATTACGCTGTGGTGTTCTCGGTGGCGTGAGTTGCGAAACTATTCCACATTGTTTCAAATGAAGACCAAACTCATAACTCAAATATTCACCTCCACAATCAGATCATAGAAAGTTTATTTTTTTGTTACGATGATTTTCCACTCCACTCTGAAATTCTTTGCACTTTTCAAACGTTTCAGACTTATGTTTCATTAAGTAGATATACTAATATTTTCTCAAATCATCTGGCAAGGTTAGAAAATAACGATACCCGCCGCGAGCCTCAACACTCATCGGACCACATACAACAATATGTATTATTTCCAATAAGTCAGTGGCTCGCTCCATTGTTCCAGAGAACGAAGTCTTGGTCATCTTGCCCATGAGGCATGGTTCGCAAGCATCAAGTGATTCATAATCAAGTGATTCCAAAAACCCATCTGCATGGAGTTTCTTCATGCGCTTTACACCAATATGACCTAAAGGGCAGTGCCACAAATAAGTTGCACTATCATTATTAACTTTGCATCTTTTGGCTCAATATTATGAATATTTGTATCACTGCGATCGAGATTCAACAAAATTAGACCACTCAACAAGGGTGCATGACCATAAAAGATATTACTCATATAAATAGAACAACCATTATTCTCCACTTTAAATGAATAACTGTCTCACATCAAACAAGATCCAAATATAATGTTCATGCTCAACCCTAGCACCAAATAACAATTATTCAGGTCTAAAACTAATCCCGACGATAGATGTAGAGGTAGCGTGCCGACGGTGATCACATCAACCTTGGAAACATTTCCGACGCGCGTCATCACCTTGTCCTTAGCCAATCTTCATTTAACCCGTAGCCCCTGTTTCGAGTTGCAAATGTGAGCAACAGAACCAGTATCAAATACCCAGGCGCTAGTACGAGCACTAGTAAGGTACACATCAATAACATGTATATCAAATATACCTTTCACTTTGCCATCCTTCTTATCCGCCAAATACTTGGGGCAGTTCTGCTTCCAGTGATCAGTCCCTTTGCAGTAGAAGCACTCAGTCTCAGGCTTAGGTCCAGACTTGGGCTTCTTCCCTTGAGCAGCAACTTGCTTGCCATTCTTCTTGAAGTTCCCTTTCTTCCCTATGCCCTTTTTCTTGAAACTAGTGGTCTTGTTAACCATCAACTCTTGATGCTCCTTCTTGATATCTACCTCCGCAACCTTTAGCATCGCGAAGAGCTCAGGAATTGTCTTTTCCATCCCTTGCATATTATAGTTCATCACGGTCTAAATCATATTCTGCTGCATAGCCTGTCATTAGTGCTACAGTTGTTACCCTTACCTGCAATCCTAAATGCTTAGTATAGGATGCTAGTATTCCATCAGTGGCCATACGTTCTTGTCCATCTGCTATGCTATATTATCGGGCCATGGTCACTTCGGGAGGTGATCACGGTATATACATACTACACTATTATACATGATACATGGTGGTGACTAAAATCGGGTCGACTCGTAGAGTACCCGCAAGTGATTCCGATGTGGGGGCTGAAAGGACACGTGGTTCCATCTCCGTAGTGGTGGGCCTGGGTTCCCGACGGCCCCCGACTATTACTTTGTGGCGGAGCGATGGGGCAGGTTGAGACCACCTAGGTGAGAGGTGGGCCTGGCCCCTGGTCGGTGTCCATGGTTACTTCAAAATAACACGCTTAACGAGATCTTGGTATTTGATCTGAGTCTGGCCATTGGCCTATACGCACTAACCAACTATGCGGGAACAATTATGGGCACTCGACGTCGTGGTATCAGCCCAAGCCTTCTTGACGTCGGTGACTAAGCGGCGCGCGCTGATACGTCTCCAACGTATCTATAATTTTTGATTGCTCCATGCTATATTATCTACTATTTTGGACATTATTGGGCTTTATTATCCACTTTTATATTATTTTTGGGACTAACCTATTAACCGGAGGCCCAACCCAGAATTGTTGTTTTTTTTGCCTATTTTAGGGTTTCGACGAAAAAGAATATCAAACGGAGTCCAAACGGAATGAAACCTTCAGGAACGTGATTTTCTCACCGAACATGATCCAGGCGACTTGGACCCTACGTCAAGAAACAAATGAGGAGGCCACGAGGTAGGGGGCGCGCCCTCCACCCTCGTGGGCCCCCTGTTGCTCCACCGACGTACTCCTTCCTCCTATATATACCTACGTACCCCCAAATGATCAGATACGGAGCCAAAACCCTAATTCCACTGCCGCAACTTTCTATATCCACGAGATCCCATCTTGGGGCCTGTTCCGGAGCTCCACCGGAGGGGTATCCATCATGGAGGGCTTCTACATCATCACCATAGCCCCTCCGATGAAGTGTGAGTAGTTTACCTCAGACCTACGGGTCCATAGTTATTAGCTAGATGGCTTCTTCTCTCTTTTTGGATCTCAATACAATGTTCTCCCCCTCTCTTGTGGAGATCTCTTCGATGTAATCTTCTTTTTGCAGTGTGTTTGTTGAGACCGATGAATTGTGGGTTTATGATCAAGTCTATCTATGAACAATATTTGAATCTTCACTGAATTCTTTTATGTATGATTGGTTATCTTTGCAAGTCTCTTCGAATTATCAGTTTGGTTCGGCCTACTAGATTGATCTTTCTTGCAATGGGAGACGTGCTTAGCTTTGGGTTCAATTTTGCGGCGTCCTTTCCCAGTGACAGTAGGAGCAGTAAGGCACGTATTGCATTGTTGCCATCGAGGATAACAAGATGGGGTTTTCATCATATTTCATGAGTTTATCCCTCTACATCATGTCATCTTGCTTAAGGCGTTACTCTGTTTTCATTAACTTAATACTCTAGATGCATGCTGGATAGCAGTCGATGAGTGGAGTAATAGTAGTAGATGCAGGCAGGAGTCGGTCTACTTGTCTCGGACGTGATGCCTATATACATGATCATACCTAGATATTCTCATAACTATGCTCAATTCTGTCAATTGCTCAACAGTAATTTGTTCACCCACCATAGAATACTTATGCTCTTGAGAGAAGCCACTAGTGAAACCTATGGCCCCTGGGTCTATCTTCATTATATTAATCTTCCAATACTTAGTAATTTCCTTTGCTTTTTTTACTTTGCTTTTATTTTACTTTGCATCTTTATCATAAAAATACCAAAAATATTATCTTATCATATCTATCAGATCTCACTCTCATAAGTGGCCGTGTAGGGATTGACAACCTCTTATCGCGTTGGTTGCGAGGATTTATTTGTTTTGTGCAGGTGCGAGGGACTCGTGCGTAGCCTCCTACTGGATTGATACCTTGGTTCTCAAAAACTGAGGGAAATACTTACGCTACTTTGTTGCATCATCCCTTCCTCTTCGGGGAAAACCAACACAGTGCTCAAGAGGTAGCAAGAAGGATTTCTAGCGCCGTTGCTGGGGAGTCTACGCAAAAGTCGACATACCAAGTACCCATCACAACCCTTATCTCCCTCATTACATTATTTGCCATTTTCCTCTCATTTTCCTCTCCCCCACTTCACCCTTGCCGTTTTATTCGCCCTCTCTCTCTATCCTCCCTCTCTTTCTCTATTTGCCTCTTTTGCCTGTTTCTTGTTTGCTCGTATGGTTGGATTAGTTGTTTATTTATTACTAAACAGAGAACCTAAGATCTATGGATCCTCATTCGCCTGCTAATATTTTTAAGAGATCCAATTATGATGAACCAATTGCTAGTGAGTCTTGTGCACTAGATTATCTTTATGAGGTTTTGCTTGAAATTTGTGAATCTAAAAAGTGTGATGAATTACTTTATGAAGCGATTCACGATAGATCTTTGAATAAAAAGCATGATTGCAATGATTTTATTATAAATTGTATTTATGTAAATTGTGCTAATAATATGCAAAACCCTAAGCTTGGGGATGCTAGTTTTGCTATGTCCTCTACTTGTTGCAATGATCATGATTGGGGTGATTCTTCTTATGATCTTGAATTTTTTTAAGCCCCATGATGAATATGAGATTGATAATAGTATTTGCAATATTATTGAAAGTGGGTTTGGAAGAGTGTCAACTTTAGATCCCACATATTTGGAGAATGTTCAATCTTATGAATTTTTTGATAAAAGTGGGTTTGGAGAGGTCATGACTTTAGTTAATGTTAATCCCACTATTTTGGAAGAATGTCAACTTTGCATGCATGTGGATCGTATTGAAAATATTTTATGTGATAGCTATTTTGTTGAATTTGCTTATGATCCTACATGTAATTATTATGAGACAGGAAAATATGGTGGTAGAAATTTTCATGTTACTAAATTACCTCTCGTTATGTTGAGATTACTATTGTTTCTTTCCTCTTCCATGCATATGCTAGTTTTTGCTTGCCATGATAATTTGTTTGCCTATAAGATGCCTATGCATAGGAAGTATGTTAGATTTAGATGTGTTTGTCACATGTTTTATGATGCTCTCTTTGTGCTTCAATTCTTGTCTTTCATGTGAGCATCATTAAAATTATCAATGCCAAGCTAAAAAGGCTTTAAAGAAAAGCGCTTATTGGGAGACAACCCAATATTTTTCCTTGCTGTTCTTTAATAAATAAATAATTTATCTAGACTCTGTTTAGGTTGTGTTTTTTATGTTTAATTAGTGTTTGTGCCAAGTAGAACCGTTGGGAAGACTTGGGGAAAGTCTTGATATCTTGCTGTAAAAAACAAAAACTTTAGGGCTCACGAGAACTGCTGCCATTTTTATTTGTAAAGGGCTATTTAGTTAAATTTTTTTGCAGATGATTAATAGATAAATTACTCACGTTCAGAAATTTATTTTAGAATTTTTGGGGTTCCATATCTTGTGCTAGCTACAGATTACTACAGACTGTTCTGTTTTTGACAGATTCTGTTTTTCGTGTGTTGTTTGCTTATTTTGATGAATCTATGGCTAGTAAAATAGTTTATAAACCATAGAGAAGTTGGAATAAAGTAGGTTTAACACCAATATAAATAAATAATGAGTTCATTACAGTACCTTGAAGTGGTCTTTTGTTTTCTTTCGCTAACGGAGCTCACGAGATTTTATACTTTAAGTTTTGTGTTGTGAAGTTTTCAAGTTTTGGGTAAAGATTGGATGGGTTATGGAACAAGGAGTGGCAAGAGCCTAAGCTTGGGGATGCCCATGGCACCCCCAAGATAATCTAAGGACACCTAAAAGACAAAGCTTGGGGATGCCCTGGAAGGCATCCCCTCTTTTCGTCCACTTCTATCGGTAACTTTACTTGGAGCTATATTTTTATTCACCACATGATATGTGTTTTGCTTGGAGCGTCTTGTATGATTTGAGTCTTTGATTTTTAGTTTACCACAATCATCCTTGCTTTACACACCTTTTGAGAGATCCATACATGATTTGGAATTTGTTAGAATACTCTATGTGCTTCGCTTATATCATTCGAGTTATATAGTTTTGCTCTAGTACTTCACTTATATCTTTTAGAGCACGGTGGTGGATTTGTTTTATAGAAACTATTGATCTCTCATGCTTCACTTAGATTATTTTGAGAGTCTTAAATAGCATGGTAATTTGCTTAAATAATCCTAATATGCTTGGTATTCAAGAATAGTAAAAACATTCTTATGAGTGTGTTGAATGCTATGAGAAGTTTGATGCTTGATAATTGTTTTGAGATATGAAGATGGTGATATTAAAGGTATGCTAGTTGAGTAGTTGTGAATTTGAGAAATACTTGTGTTAAGGTTTGTGATTCCCGTAGCATGCACATATGGTGAACCGTTATGTGATGAAGTCGGAGCATGATTTATTTTTTGATTGTCTTCCTTATGAGTGGCGGTCGGGGACGAGCGATGGTCTTTTCCTACCAATCTATCCCCCTAGGAGCATGCGCGTAATACTTTGCTTTGATAACTTGTAGATTTTTGCAATAAGTATGTGAGTTCTTTATGACTAATGTTGAGTCCATGGATTATATGCACTTTTCTTCCTTCCACCATTGCTAGCCTCTCTAATACCGCGCACCTTTCGCCGGTATCATACACCCACCATATATCTTCCTCAAAACAGCCACCATACCTACCTATAATGGCATTTCCATAGCCATTCCGAGATATATTGCCATGCAACTTTCCACCATTCCTTTTATTATGACACACTCCATCATTGTCATATTGCTTAGCATGATCATGTAGTTGACATCGTATTTGTGGCAAAGCCACCATTCATAATTCTTTCATACATGTCACTCTTGATTCATTGCATATCTCGGTACACCGTCGGAAGCATTCATATAGAGTCATATTTTGTTCTAAGTATCGAGTTGTAATTGTTGAGTTGTAAGAAAATAAAAGTGTGATGATCATCATTATTAGAGCATTGTCCCAGTGAGGAAAGGATGATGGAGACTATGATTCCCCCACAAGTCAGGATGAGACTCCGGACGAAAAATAAAAAAAATGAGGGAAAAAGAGAGAAGGGACAATGTTACTATCCTTTTACCACACTTGTGCTTCAAAGTAGCACCATGATATTCATGATAGAGAGTCTCCTATGTTATCACTTTCATATACTAGTGGGAATTTTTCATTATAGAACTTGTCTTGTATATTCCAATGATGGGCTTCCTCAAAATGCCCTAGGTCTTCATGAGCAAGCAAGTTGGATGCACAACCACTTAGTTTCTTTTGTTGAGCTTTCATATACTTATAGCTCTAGTGCATCCGTTGCATGGCAATCCCTACTCACTCACATTGATATATATTGATGGGCATCTCCATAGCCCGTTGATACGCCTAGTTGATGTGAGACTATCTTCTCCCTTTTTGTCTTCTCCACAACCACCATTCTATTCCACTTATAGTGCTATATCCATGGCTCACGCTCATGTATTGCGTGAAGATTGAAAAAGTTTGAGAATGTCAAAAGTATGAAACAATTGCTTGGCTTGCCATCGGGGTTGTGCATGATTTAAATACTTTGTGTGATAAAGATAGAGCATAACCAGACTATATAATATTGTAGGGATGAACTTTCTTTGGCCATGTTATTTTGAGAAGACATGATTGCTTTGTTAGTATGCTTGAAGTATTATTATTTTTATGTCAATATTAAACTTTTATCTTGAATCTTTTCGATCTGAATATTCATACCACAATTAAGAAGAATTACATTAAATTATGCCAAGTAGCACTCCGCATCAAAAATTCTGTTTTTATCATTTACCTACTCGAGGATGAGTAGGAATTAAGCTTGGGGATGCTTGATACGTCTCCAACATATCTATAATTTTTGATTGCTCCATGCTATATTATCTACTGTTTTGGACATTATTGGGCTTTATTATCCACTTTTATATTATTTTTGGGACTAACCTATTAACCGGAGGCCCAGCCCAGAATTGTTGTTTTTTTGCCTATTTTAGGGTTTCAACGAAAAGGAATATCAAACGGAGTCCAAACGGAATGAAACCTTCAGGAACGTGATTTTCTCACTGAACATGATCCAGGAGACTTGGACCCTACGTCAAGAAACAAAGGAGGAGGCCACGAGGTAGGGGCGCGCCCTCCACCCTCGTGGGCCCCCTGTTGCTCCACCGACGTACTCCTTCCTCCTATATATACCTACGTCCCCCCAAATGATCAGATACGGAGCCAAAACCCTAATTCCACCGCCGCAACTTTCTATATCCACGAGATCCCATCTTGGGGCCTGTTCCGGAGCTCCGCCGGAGGGGGTATCCATCATGGAGGGCTTCTACATCATCACCATAGCCCCTCCGATGAAGTGTGAGTAGTTTACCTCAGACCTACGGGTCCATAGTTATTAGCTAGATGGCTTCTTCTCTCTTTTTGTATCTCAATACAATGTTCTCCCCCTCTCTTGTGGAGATCTATTCGATGTAATCTTCTTTTTGCGGTGTGTTTGTTGAGACCGATGAATTGTGGGTTTATGATCAAGTCTATCTATGAACAATATTTGAATCTTCTCTGAATTCTTTTATGTATGATTGGTTATCTTTGCAAGTCTCTTCGAATTATCAGTTTGGTTTGGCCTACTAGATTGATCTTTCTTGCAATGGGAGACGTGCTTAGCTTTGGGTTCAATCTTGCGGTGTCCTTTCCTAGTGACAGTAGGGGCAGCAAGGCACGTATTGTATTGTTGCCATCGAGGATAACAAGATGGGGTTTTCATCATATTGCATGAGTTTATCCCTCTACATCATGTCATCTTGCTCAAGGCGTTACTCTGTTTTCATGAACTTAATACTCTAGATGCATGTTGGATAGCGGTCGATGAGTGGAGTAATAGTAGTAGATGCAGGCAGGAGTCGGTCTACTTGTCTCGGACGTGATGCCTATATAGATGATCATACCTAGATATTCTTATAACTATGCTCAATTCTGTCAATTGCTCAACAGTAATTTGTTCACCCACCGTAAAATACCTATGCTCTTGAGAGAAGCCACTAGTGAAACCTATGGCCGCCGGGTCTATCTTCATCATATTAATCTTCCAATACTTAGTAATTTCCTTTGCTTTTTACTTTGCATCTTTATCATAAAAATACCAAAAATATTATCTTATCATATCTATCAGATCTCACTCTCGTAAGTGGCCGTGTAGGGATTGACAACCCCGTATCGCGTTGGTTGCGAGGTTCTTATTTGTTTGTGTAGGTACGAGGGACTTGCGTGTGGCCTCCTACTGGATTGATACCTTGGTTCTCAAAAACCGAGGGAAATACTTACGCTACTTTGCTGCATCACCCTTTCCTCTTCAAGGGAAAACCAATGCAGTGCTCAAGAGGTAGCACGCGCCGGGTTGGACCACGTAATGCAACTTCCTTTGTAATGGAGGTTGCTAGGTCTGCTCACCGGCCGTGTACGCAATGTGCAGGTGTGCAACGGGCGATGGGCCCAGACCCTTGCGCGCTTAGGATTTAGACCGGCGTGCTGACCTCTTTGTTGTGCCTAGGTAGGGCTGCGATGTGTTGATCTTCCGAGGTCGGGCATGACCCAGGAAAGTGTGTCCGACCAGAGGGATCGAGCATGTTGGGTAATGTGGTGCACCCCTGCAGGGAAGTTTATCTATTCAAATAGACGTGTCCCTCGGTAAAAGAATGACCTGGAGTTGTACCTTGACCTTATGACAACTAGAACCGAATACTTAATAAAACACACCCTTTCAAGTGCCAGATACAACCCGGTGATTGCTCTCTAACAGGGCGACAAGGAGAGGATCGCCGGGTAGGGTTATGCTATGCGATGCTACTTGGTGAACTTACCATCTACTCTCTTCTATATGCTTCAAGATGGAGGCAGCCAAAAGCGTAGTCTTCGATAGGACTAGCTATCCCCCTCTTATTCTGGCATTTTGCAGTTCAGTCCACAGATACTACCCATTTCATTGATACCAATGCATATGTAGTGTAGATCCTTGCTTGCGAGTACTTTGGATGAGTACTCATGGTTGCTTTGCTCCCCCTTTTCCCCCTTTCCCATTCTTCTCGGACGTTGCAACCAGATGATGGATCCCAGGATCCAGACGCCACCGACGACGACTCCTACTACACCGGAGGTGCCTACTACTACGTGCAGGTTGCCGACGACGACCATGAGTAGTTTAGGAGGATCCCAGGAAGGAGGCCTGCGCCTCTTTCGATCTGTATCCCAGTTTGTGCTAGCCATCTTATGGCAAGTTGTTTAACTTATGTATCTACTCAGATATTGTTGCTTCCGTTGACTCATCTATGATCGAGCTCTTGTATTCGAGCCCTCGAGGCCCCTGGCTTGTAATATGATGCTTGTATGACTTATTTCATTTTTAGAGTTGTGTTGTGATATCTTCCCATGAGTCCCTGATCTTGATCGTACACGTTTCCGTGTATGATTAGTGTACGACCGAATCGGGGGTGTCACAATCACGAAGCCTTTATAGCTTGGTGGCAGTGATTGAAGAACTCTATCAATGACACTATCATCAGGAAGATTAACTCCCAGCTGAGTCAAGTGGTTATGGTACCCAGACATTCTGAGTATGTGTTCACTGACAGAGCTATTCTCCTCCATCTTGCAGCTAGAGAAATTGTTGGAGACTTCATATCTCTCAACTCGGGCATTTGCTTGAAATATTAACTTCAACTCCTGGAACATCTCATATGCTCCATGACGTTCAAAACGTCTTTGAAGTCCCGATTCTAAGCCGTAAAGCATGGCAAACTGAACTATTGAGTAGTCATCAGCTCTAGTCTGCCAGACGTTTATAACGTCCGGAGTTGCTCCTACAGCGTGTCTTGCACCTAGCGGTGCTTCTAGGACGTAATTCTTCCGTGCGGCAATGAGGATAATCCTCAAGTTACGGACCCAGTCTGTATAGTTGCTACCATCATCTTTCAACTTAGCTTTCTCTAGGAACGCATTAAAATTCAAGGGAACGGTAGCACGAGCCATTGATCTACAACAACATAGATATGAAAAAAACTATCAGGATGTAACGACCCGAGACGGACGCTCCAGACGCCTTCCATGTTTTTCGTTGTCGCCGTGTGTTTTATTTTGTTTGTTGCATTCATCATCGCCTCATTCGCATTGCATCGGCACTCCGTTGCCGTCATTTTTCAATGCATCGCTTCGTAGTTGCCGCGTCCCCCTTGCCTTAGTTGACCGTTACGAGACCAACCGGGTTTCGATTACCTCTTGTCAAATCACCTAGCCTCTCTCATACCCCCCTTTGAGTGTGCATCCGAAACTTCCCCGAACTCGAACCGGGCTGTCGTTACCAATGGATCCGGATCATCTCCAAACATCTATAAAACATCTCCATTTTCTCATTTGGACTCCCTATCTATTTATTTCTCGACCGTCCGATTGTGATCGGAGGGACGAGCTAGCCCCTACCAAAAATCCACCGGCTATATATATATCAGGCTAACCCTAGTTTTTAGGCCTCCTGTCCCATCCATTCCATCCGCAGCGCCGCCACTCCACTGGGCCTCTCCTTCCACCTTGGGATCTTCCCAGATCCCTCCCGATCCATCCACCTACCTCCCTTGGTTTTCCGCGCCGCCCAAATCCCAGCAACCACCCACCTCCTCCTCTCGATCCATTCTCTTGCCCAACTTCAGATCAGGAGGCTCGATCTCGAGCTCCTCTGCTTCTCCCCAAGCGCCCGAGACCTACCTCTTCTCCCCTCGATCCTGAAGGGATCATGTAGCTGCTCGAGGCCCAGAGCAGGAGCGCTCGGCCTCGTCCCCTCGCGCCGCCGTCGCTGGCAACCAGCTCCTCCAAGCTGCCCCCATCTCTGCACCCGCCTTGAGCGCCTCCCGCTTACCCGAGCACACGCGGGACTCCTCGCTCCTGTCGTCAACCATGCGCCCGTCGTCCCCGAGCCAGGAGCCCCTTGTTCGAGCGCCAACTACCTCCTCCCGCTTGTCACCTCGCCGGAGATCCTTCCTCGACACCGAGCTCGCCAAGCCCCGCCACCAGGGACCTCCTATGTGCCCCGTCGACAGTGCCAGCGCAGCAACGCCTCATCCACTCACCGTCTTCTCCGCCCGAGGGCCTCCCCTGTCCGACGCCAGGGACGCCGTGTCCCCAAGCAGCAACATCAGTCCCGAGCCCCGCTGCATCCCCTCGACCGAACCTCACCGGCGACCCGCAGGTGACCAGCGTCACATCATCTCCTCCTGCGCCTCTCCTCCCATGTTGTTCCCTCTCTCCCACTTCTCATCTCTCCCCTTGTGTCTTTCTCTACAGGAGCCCTGCCAGGGATCTCCAAGTCTGTGGCCGCCGGTTTGCCTCCGCCCCACACCCGCAGAACCTCACCACCGGTCAGACCGGCCCCACCTCGCCGGATCCACGCTCACCGGCCTCCACCGCAAGTTTTAGGCTGCCGCTGCTCTGCTTTCTGTCGGGCAGAGGAACGCACCCTGCTTTCCCTGCCTTGCTTGATCTCCTGGAGGTGAGGACGAGCGCGTTGACCGCGCCAGCCCGTCTACCCGCTGCACCAACTGGGCCGAAGCCCATGGTGAGCCTCTTGAGAGCCCCTCTGCCCTGTGCACTATTGGTCCAGTACAAGTTTCAGCCCGTGGACATTTTTATCGGTTCTGGACGATTTGCTAATTATCCAGAGTTTTACAGTTTATAGAAAAACCCTCCATGTTCATGCATATCATATATCACTAACCGTGCATCGGATTAAAAATGATTTAAATATGTAAAATGCTTAATACTTAATCTAGTTTCATAATATGCAACTTTCATCCATGTTTAAAAGGTTTAAAATGATGCTTGCGTTTAATTTTCTAAATGTCATGCTAAAATGGTTTATATTGTAACTAAATAACCGTAGCTCCGGATTTAATAAACTTTATATGTAAATTGTCTAGAAAAATGCATAGGGCAGAATAGGGCAGAATAGTACCAAATTCAAAATATGCATATGAGGATTTTTTCGGAATTGTTGTTTGTTGTTCCGGCCTCATTTAAACATGCCTAGATAGGTAGTTTTATTATGTTCACTCTATTGCCATGTTAACCAACATTTAATATTGTTGAGTAGCTTTAACGGGAGCGAATTAAATGATTGAATGTGTTGTTTCGTAAGTATGCAACTCGTTACATATTGAGCTCCACCAACCGCGTGCGTAACCGTGATTGTCTCTTTTCGGGGAAGTTTGAGAGGAGAATACAGTTGGGTTATGTTTGAACGTAAGTAGTTCAAGATCACTTCTTGGTCATTAATAGTTTGCGACCGTTTGCGTAGTTTCTCATCTTATTTCTTGTACTTGTAAGGTAGCCACCATACATTGCTTAGTCACTCACTGCAACCTCACCACTCATCCCTTACATACCCCTTTAAGCTTTGCTAGTCTTGATACCCATGGTAATGGGATTGCTGAGTCCTCGTGGCTCACAATTTACTACAACAACAGTTGCAGTTACAGGTAATGCGATGTTCTGACGCGAGTGCGATGCTTGCTTGTTTGGAGTTCTTCTGCTTCTTCTTCTTTGATCAAGGGATAGGTTTCGGGTCTGGGGAGCTTGGGATTAGCAGGGTGGATGTCGTTCTTCTTTTCGTTTGATTTCATACGTAGTCAGATCCTGCTCTTCTGTATGATGATTGCTATGTATTGATGAACTGTTGTATGAATGATGTAACTTGTGGCGAGTGTAAGCCTTTATCTTGTATTCTCGTCTATTCAGTACATGGTATGTTGTAAAGATATCCACCTTGCTATGCGCTCTAAATGTGGTTGTGTCCCAATCATGAATTCATCATGTGATTGGGATAGAATTGCATCTTGGGCGCTACACAGGACTAAGTTCATGATAAACTAAAGTTCAATTAATCATATTACTTAAGAACTCCCACTTAGATAGACATCCCTCTAGTCATCTAAATGATCACGTGATCCATATCAACTAAACCATGTCCGATCATCACGTGAGATGGAGTATTTTTCAATGGTGAACATCACTATGTTGATCATATCTACTATATGATTAATGCTCGACCTTTCGGTCTTAGTGTTCCGAGGCCATATCTGCATATGCTAGGCTCGTCAAGTTTAACCCGAGTATTCTGCACGTGCAAAACTGTCTTGAATGTAAACGTAGAGCTTATCACAGCCGATCATCACGTGGTGTCTCGGCACGACGAACTGTAGCAACGGTGCAAACTCAGGGAGAACGCTTATACCTTGAAATTTAGTGAGGGACCAGCTTATAATGCTACCGCCGTACTAAGCAAAATAAGATGCATAAAGTATAAACATCACATGCAATCAAAATATGTGACATGATATGGCCATCATCATCTTGTGCCTTTGATATCCATCTCCGAACCACCGTCATGATCGCCATCGTCACCGGCTTGGCACCTTGATCTCCATCGTAGCGTCGTTGTCGTCTCGCCAACTATTGCTTCTACGAGTATCGCTACCGCTTAGTGATAAAGTAAAGCAATTACATGGCGATTGCATTTCATACAATAAAGCAACAACCATAAGGCTCCTGCCAGTTGCCGATAACTTTTAAAAAACATGATCATCTCATACAATAATTTATATCTCATCACGTCTTGACCATATCATATCACAACATGTCCTGCAAAAACAAGTTAGACATCCTCTATTTGTTGTTGCAAGTTTTACGTGGCTGCTACGGGCTTCTAGCAAGAACCGTTCTTACCTACGCATCAAAACCACAACGATTTTTCATCAAGTGTGCTGTTTTAACCTTCAACAAGGACCGGCCATAGTCAAATTTCATTCAACTATTGGAGAAACAAACACCCGCCAGCCACCTCTGTGCGAAGCACGTCGGTAGAACCAGTCTCATGAACGTGGTCATGTAATGTTGGTCCGGGCCACTTCATCCAACAATACCACCGAATCAAAATAAGACGTTGGTGCTAAGCAGTATTACTATTATCGCACACAAGTCATTGTGTTCTACTCATGCATATCATCTACGCATAGACCTGGCTCGGATGCCACTGTTGGCGAACGTAGCATGCAATTTCAAAAAAATTCCTACGATCACACAAGATCTATCTAGAAGATGCAAAGCAACGTGACATGGAGAGTGTTTATAACCCACAAGTATAGGGATCACAACAGTTTTCGAGGGTAGAGTATTCAACCCAAATTATTGATTCGACACAAGGGGAGCCAAAGAATATTCTCAAGTATTAGCAGCTGAGTTGTCAATTCAACCACACCTGGAAACTTAATATCTGCAGCAAGGTATTTAGTAGCAAAGTAATATGATAGTAGTGATAACGGTTGCAAAAGTAATATTTTTGGTTTTATAGTGATTGTAACAATAGCAACGGAAAAGTAAATAAGCGAAGAACAATATATGAAAAGCTCGTAGGCATTGGATCAGTGATGGATAATTATGTCGGATGCGATCAATCATGTAACAGTCATAACATAGGGTGACACGGAACTAGCTCCAGTTCATCAATGTAATGTAGGCATGTATTCCGAATATAGTCATACATGCTTATGAAAAAGAACTTGCATGACATCTTTTGTCCTACCCTCCTGTGGCAGCGGGGTCCTATTGGAAACTAAGGGATATTAAGGCCTCCTTTTAATAGAGTACCGGACCAAAGCATTAACACATAGTGAATACATGAACTCCTCAAACTACGGTCATCACCGGTAAGTGTCCCAATTATTGTCACTTCGGGGTTAACGGATCATAACACATGATAGGTGACTATAGACTTGCACCATAGGATCACGAACTCACATATATTCATGAAAACATAATAGGTTCAGATCTGAAATCATGGCACTCAGCATAGCAAAGTCGTAGCAACATCAATCTCAGAACATAGTGGATACTAGGGATCAAACCCTAACAAAACTAACTCGATTACATGATGAATCTCATCCAACCCATCACCGTCCAGCATGCCTACGATAGAATTACTCACGCACGGCGGTGAGCATAATGAAATTAGTGATGGAGGAAGGTTGATGATGACGATGGCGACGGATTCCCCTCTCCGGAGCCCCGAACGGACTCCAGATTAGCCCTCCCGAGAGACTTTAGGGCTTGGCGGCGGCTCCGTATCGTAAAACGTGATGAATCCTTCTTCTTGGTTTTTTTCTCCCCGAAAGCGAATATCTGGAGTCAGGGGTGAGGTCGGTGGAGCGTCAGGGGGCCCACGAGGCAGGGGGGCGCACCCAGGGGGTAGGGCGCGCCCCCACCATCGTGGACAGGTGGAGGCCCCCCTGACATGGATCTTCCTTCCAGTATTTTTTATATATTCCAAAATAATTCTCCATTGGTTTTCAGGTCATTCCGAGAACTTTTATTTCTGCACAAAAATAACACCATGGCAATTCTGCTGAAAACATCGTCAGTCCGGGTTAGTTCCATTCAAATCATGCAAGTTAGAATCCAAAACAAGGGCAAAAGTGTTTGGAAAAGTAGATACGACGGAGATGTATCAACTCCCCAAGCCTAAACCTTTGCTTGTCCTCAAGCAATTCAGTTGATAAACTGAAAGTGATAAAGAAAAAGTTTTACAAACTCTGTTTGCTCTTGTTGTTGTAAATATGTAAAGCCAGCATTCAAGTTTTCAGCAAATATTATGAACTAACCATATTCACAATAACATTTAGGTCTCATGTTTACTCATATCAATGGCATAATCAACTAGCGAGCAATAATAATAAATCTTGGATGACAACACTTTCTCAAAACAATCATGATATGATATAACAAGATGGTATCTCGCTAGCCGTTTCTGAGACCGCAAAACTTAAATGTAGAGCACCTTTAAAGATCAAGGACTGACTAGACATTGTAATTCATGGTAAAAGAGATCCAGTCAAGTCATACTCAATGTAAATTAACAGTAATGGATACAAACGACAGCGATGCTCTCCAACTGGTGCTTTTTAATAAGAGGGTGATGACTCAACATAAAAGTAAATAGATAGGCCCTTCGCAGAGGGAAGCAGGGATTTGTAGAGGTGCCAGAGCTCGGTTTTGAAATAGATAAGAATAATATTTTGAGCGGTATACTTTCATTGTCAACATAACAAACCCAGAGATCTCGATATCTTCCATGCTACACACATTATAGGCGGTTCCCAAACAGAATGGTAAAGTTTATACCCCCTCTCCACCAACAAGCATCAATCCATGGCTTGCTCGAAATAACGAATGCCTCCAAGTAACAAGAGTCCCGGGGGAGTTTTTTTGCAATTATTTTGATTTGATTTGCATAAAGCATGGGACTGGGCATCCCAGTGACCAGCCCTTTTCTCGTGAGTGAGGAGCGGAGTCCACTCCTCTTGAGAATAACCTGCCTAGCATGGAAGATACAGACAACCCTAGTTGATACATGAGCTATTCGATCATACAAAACAGAATGTTTATTTGAAGGTTTAGAGTTTGGCACATACAAATTTACTTGGAACGGCAGGTAGATACCGTATATAGGTAGACATGGTGGACTCATATGGAATAACTTTGGGGTTTATGGAATTGGATGCACACGCAGTATTCTCGCTTAGTACAAGTGAAGGCTAGAAAAAGACTAGGAATCGACCAGCTAGAGAGCGACAACAGTCATGAACATGCATTAAAATTAATCAAAACTGAATGCAAGCATGAGTAAGATATAATTCACCATGAACATAAATATCGTAGAGGCTATGTTGATTTTGTTTCAACTACATGCGTGAACATGTGCCAAGTCAAGCCACTCGTATCATTCAAAGGAGGATACCACCCCATCATACCACATCACAACCATTTTAATAGCATGTTGGCACGCAAGGTAAACCATTATAAACTCCTAGCTAATTAAGCATGGCATAAGCAACTATAATCTCTAATTGTCATTGCAAACATGTTTCACTCATAATAGGCTGAACTAGGAACGATGAACTAATCATATTTACAAAAACAAGAGAGGTCGAGTTCATACCAGCTTTTCTCATATCAATCAGTTCATCATATATCATCATTATTGCCTTTCACTTGCACGACCGAACGGTGTGGATAATAATAATAGTGCACGTTGATACGTCTCTGTCGTATCTATAATTTTTGATTGTTCCATGCCAATATTCTACAACTTTCATATACTTTTGGCAACTTTTTATACTATTTTTGGAACTAACATATTGATCCAGTGCCCAGTGCCAGTTCCTATTTGTTGCATGTTTTTTGTTTCACAGAATATCCATATCAAACGGAGTCCAAACGGGACAAAAACTGACGGAGATTTTTTTGGAATATATATGATTTTGGGGAAGAAAAATCCACGCGAGGCGGTGCCCGAGGTGGCCACGAGGCAGGGGCGCGCCCCTGATCCTCATGGGCCACCAGTAAGGCGGTTGATGCCCTTCTTTTGCCGCAGGAAAGCTAATATCCGGATAGAGATCGTGTCAAAATGTCAGCCCAATCGGAGTTACGGATCTCCGCGAATATAAGAAACGGTGAAAGGGAAGAATCTGAGAACGCAGAAACAGAGAGAGACAGAGAGACAAATCCAATCTCGGAGGGGCTCTAGCCCCTCCCGTGCCATGGAGGCATTGGACCAGAGGGGAAACCCTTCTCCCATCTAGGGAGGACGTCAAGGAAGAAGAAGAAGGAGGGGGGCTCTCTCCCCCTCGCTTTCGGTGGCACCGAAGTGCCACCGGGGGCCATCATCATCACCGCGATCTACACCAACACCTCCGCCATCTTCACCAACATCTCCATCACCTTCCCTCCTCTATCTACAGCAGTCCACTCTCCCGCAACTCGCTGTACCCTCTACTTGAACATGGTGCTTTATGCTTCATATTATTATCCAATGATATGTTGCCATCCTATGATGTCTGAGTAGATTTTCGTTGTCCTATCGGTGGTTGATGAATTGCTATGATTGATTTAATTTTCTTGTGGCTATGTTGCTGTCCTTTGGTGTCCATCATATGATTGCGCGCGTGGATCACACCCTAGGGTTAGTTGTATGTTGATAGGACTATGTATTGGAGGGCAAGAGTGACAGAAGCTTCAACCTAGCATATAAATTGATGCATACGGGATTGAAGGGGGACCAATATATCTTAATTCTATGGTTGGTTTTACCTTAATGAACATTAGTAGTTGCGGATGCTTGCTAATAGTTCCAATCATAAGTGCATAGAATTCCAAGTCAGGGATGACATGCTAGCAGTGGCCTCTCCCACATAATACTTGATATCGGTCTAGTAAAGTAGTCAATTGCTTAAGGGGCAATTTCGCAACTCCTACCACCACTTTTCATCACTCGCTATATTTACTTTATTGTTTCTTTATCTAAACAACCCCTACCTTTATTTACTTGCTCTTTATTATCTTGCGAACCTATCCAACAACACCTGCAAAGTACTTCTAGTTTCATACTTGTTCTAGGTAAAGCGAACGTCAAATGTGCGTAGAGTTGTATCGGTGGTCGATGGAACTTGAGGGAATATTTGTTCTACCTTTAGCTCCTCGTTGGGTTCGACACTCTTACTTATCGAAAATTGTTGCGATCCCCTATACTTGTGGGTTATCAAGACCTTTTTCTGGCGCCGTTGGCGGGGAGCAATAGCATGGGGTGAATATTCTCGTGTGTGCTTGTTTGCTTTATCACTAAGTAATTTTTATTTGCTATTCTTAGTTGTTCTTTGTCTTTAGTTATGGATATGGAACACGAAATACCAAAAAAATAGGTGTACTTTCTGCTCATGGAGATGGGGAACCTCCTAAAACCCTTGTTGCTGGTTATGTGAAAAATATTATGTACTACTTTAATAATCCTGAGAAAACCCCATTCAATTATGTAATTGGAGTAACGTTGGATCAACGTGAATACTTTAGGGATTACCGCTTGACACAAAAGGGAAACTATTATGGGATCAAATCCATATATTGAATTGGTATGCTAGGCAACTATGCTTGAGATATGATTATACTTGTTGCTCTAAGGTGAAGGCTCCACACCTTCCCTTTTCATGTGAATTTAATGATAATAAAACCTTAGCTTCTTATGCCAATGGTATATATGATTACTATGATGTGGAACAAATAGAAGGATTTGTTGCTTTTATGTGTGCTTATGAAATTGAATCTATGTTTAAAGAGTTTGAAGATTTTGATGATTCGGTTTATAGACCTGAAAATTTAGCTATCCTTAAATATTGCTATGAGAATTCTGAATACAATTCCGATATTAATGCGCTTATTAAGAAAGTCTCAGCTATCCAAGAAGAGATTAATATTTTGCAGGAGTCTATGGAAGAAGAAATTGATGAAACCGTGAGCTCATTGGATGAAAAAGATGAGGAGGGGAGTGAAGAACAAAAGGAGGAAGAGCGGATTAGCTACCCATGCCCACCTTCTAATGAGAGTAACTCTTCAACTCATACATTGTTTAATTTCCCTTCGTGCTTACCGGAGGATGATTGCTATGATGATTGTTATGATCCCGTTGATTCTTTTGAAATATCCCTTTTTGATGATGCTTGCTATGCTTGTGGCCAAGATGCCAATATGAATTATGCTTTTGGAGATGAACTTGCTATAGTTCCTTATGTTAAACATGAAATTGTTGCTATTGCACCCACGCATGATAGTCCTATTATCTTTTTGAATTCTCCCGACTACACTATATCGGAGAAGTTTGCACTTATTAAGAATTATATTGATGGGTTG
Source organism: Triticum aestivum (assembly GCF_018294505.1). Taxonomy (NCBI): domain Eukaryota; kingdom Viridiplantae; phylum Streptophyta; class Magnoliopsida; order Poales; family Poaceae; genus Triticum; species Triticum aestivum. Next base: position 534,791,333 of record NC_057809.1, on the reverse strand, counting down.
CCTTTTACCGTTGCACATGATGATTTTGATGAATATAATATGCATGTGCTTTCTGATCCTACTTGCAATTATTATGAGAGAGGAACTATATCTCCACCTCTCTATGTTTCCAATATGACAAAATTGCAAGAAACTGTTTATACTATGCATTGGCCTTTACCATGTGTGCATGAATTGTTCTTTTATGACATGCTGATGCATAGGAAGAGAATTAGACTTCGTCATTACATGATATATGTTACCTTGTGCTCACCACTAAATTACAAATCATTGTTAATTAAAATTGGCTTTGATATACCTTGGGATCCGGGTGGATCCATTACTTGAGCACTATATGCCTAGCTTAATGGCTTTAAAGAAAGCGCTGCCAGGGAGACAACCCGGAAGTTTTAGAGAGTCATTTATTTCTGTTGAGTGCTTTTATATAGTTTAAAAACAACAAAAATAAATAGGGTAACCCAAAAAAATTTCAAAAAGGAAAGCGAAAGTGAGAAAGGCAAGCTTTGTTGAAGTGGGAGCTAGCCTTGAACTTTGTTCATGCTCATGGAAACTTTGTGAATCTTGATTACAGAAACTTTTCAATAAAAATAATTATCCCCTTGTACAATTCCATTTTATTATAAAAATAATGTGCCAAGGTTTGCCTTTAGGATGTTTACATTTGCTTGATGGTTTGTACGGTGTAGGACAGAAACTTTGGCTGTAGTGCGCGATTTTACATTTTTAGCTGGAACGTCAAATAGTTCTGATTCTTTTTGCACTGTATTCCTATACAAATTCTTTATTTTTCCTAATTTTTGTAGAATTGTTCAAGTATCATAAGTATGGTGAATGTTCAGATTATTACAGACTGTTCTGTTTTAGACAGATTCTGTTTTTGATGCATAGTTTGCTTGTTTTGATGAAACTATCGATTTATATTAGTGGGTTAAGACATGAAAAAGTTATATTACAGTAGACACAACGCAAAAATAAAATATGAATTGGTTTTCAACAGTACTTAGAGTAGTGATTTGCTTTATTATACTAACGGATCTTACCGAGTTTTCTGTTGAAGTTTTGTGTGGATGAAGTGTTCGATGATCGAGAAGGTCTCGATGTGAGAAGAAGGAAGAGAGGCAAGAGATCAAGCTTGGGGATTCCCGAGGCACCCCAAGTAAATATTCAAGGAGACTCAAGCATCTAAGCTTGGGGATGCCCCGGAAGGCATCCCCACTTTCTTCAACAAGTATCGGTATGTTTTCGGATTCGTTTCGTTCATGCGATATGTGCAATCTTGGAGCGTCTTTTGCATTTAGTTTTCATTTTATTTTATGCACCATGCTGGTATGAGGTAGTCCTTGGTTAATTTATAGAATGCTCTATGCACTTCACTTATATCTTTTGAGTATGGCTTTATAGAATGCTTCATGTGCTTCACTTATATCATTTGAAGTTTGGATTGCCTGTTTCTCTTTACATAGAAAACCGCCATTTGTAGAATGCTCTTTTGCTTCACTTATATTTGTTAGAGCGTGGGCATATCTTTTGTAGAAAGAATTAAACTCTCTTGCTTCACTTATATCTATTTAGAGAGATGGCATGAATTGCTCATTCAGATGGTTAGTCATAAAATCCTACATAAAACTTGTAGATCACTGAATATGATATGTTTGATTCCTTGCAATAGTTTTGCGATATAAAGATGGTGATATTAGAGTCATGCTAGTGGGTAGTTGTGGATTAGTAGAAATACTTGTGTTGAGGTTTGTGATTCCCGTAACATGCATGTATGGTGAACCGTTATGTGATGAAGTCGGAGCATGATTTATTTATTCATTGTCGTCCTTATGAGTGGCGGTCGGGGACGAGCGATGGTCTTTTCCTACCAATCTATCCCGCTAGGAGCATGCATGTAGTACTTTGTTTCGATGACTAATAGATTTTTGCAATAAGTATGTGAGTTCTTTATGACTAATGTTGAGTCCATGGATTATACACACTCTCACCCTTCCACCATTGCTAGCCTCTCTAGTACCGCGCAACTTTCGCCGGTACCATAAACCCACCATATACCTTCCCCAAAACAGCCACCATACCTACCTATCATGGCATTTCCATAGCCATTCCGAGATATATTGCCATGCAACTTCCATCATCATCATATACATGACTTGAGCATTCATTGTCATATTGCTTTGCATGATCGTAAGATAGCTAGCATGATGTTTTCATGGCTTGTCCATTTTTTGATGGCATTGCTACGCTAGATCATTGCACATCCCGGTACACCGCCGGAGGCATTCATATAGAGTCATATCTTTGTTCTAGTATCGAGTTGTAATATTGAGTTGTAAGTAAATAAAAGTGTGATGATCATCATTATTAGAGCATTGCCCTAGTGAGGAAAGGATGATGGAGACTATGATTCCCCCATAAGTCGGGATGAGACTCTGGACTTTACAAAAAAATAAAAGAGGCCAAAGAAGCCCAAATAAAAAAAAGAGGCCAAAGAAGCCCACCAAAAAAATAAATAAAAACAAAAAATGAGAGAAAAAGAGAGAAGGGGCAGTGCTACTATCCTTTTTCCACACTTGTGCTTCAAAGTAGCACCATGTTCTTCATATAGAGAGTCTCTTGAGTTATCACTTTCATATACTAGTGGGAATTTTCATTATAGAACTTGGCTTGTATATTCCGATGATGGGCTTCCTCAAATGCCCGAGGTCTTCATGAGCAAGCAAGTTGGATGCACACCCACTTAGTTTCAGTTGGATCTTTCATACACTTATAGCTCTAGTGCATGCGTTGCATGGCAATCCCTACCCACTCACATTGATATCTATTGATGGGCATCTCCATAGCCCGTTGATACGCCTAGTTGATGTGAGACTATCTTCTCCTTTTTGTCTTCTCCACCATCATATTCTATTCCACATATAGTGCTATGTCCATGGCTCACGCTCATGTATTGCGTGAAAGTTGAAAAGGTTTGAGAACGTCAAAAGTATGAAACAATTGCTTGACTTGTCATCGGGGTTGTGCATGATTTGAATATTTTGTGTGGTGAAGATGGAGCATAGCCAAACTATATGATTTTGTAGGGATAACTTTCTTTGGCCATGTTATTTTGAAAAGACATGATTACTTTATTAGTAGGCTTGAAGTATTATTTTTTTATGTCAAATGATAGACTATTGCTTTGAATCACTCATATCTTAATATTCATGCCATGATTAGATATGTGATCAAGATTATGCTAGGTAGCATTCCACATCAAAAATTATCTTTTTATCATTTACCTACTCGAGGACGAGCAGGAATTAAGCTTGGGCATGCTGACACGTCTCCGTCGTATCTATAATTTTTGATTGTTCCATGCCAATATTCTACAACTTTCATATACTTTTGGTAACTTTTTATACTATTTTTGGGACTAACATATTGATCCAGTGCCCAGTGCCAGTTCCTGTTTGTTGCATGTTTTTTGTTTCGTAGAATATCCATATCAAATAGAGTCCAAACGGGATAAAAACTAATGGAGATTTTTTTTGGAATATATATGATTTTTGGGAAGAAAAATCCACGCGAGACGGTGCCCGAGGTGGCCACGAGGCAGGGGGGCGCGCCCCTGGTCCTCATGGGACACCAGTAAGGCGGTTGATGCCCTTCTTTTGCCGCAGGAAAGCTAATATCCGGATAGAGATCGTGTCAAAATTTCAGGCCAATCGGAGTTACGGATCTCGGGGAATATAAGAAACGGTGAAAGGGAAGAATCTGAGAACGCAGAAACAGAGAGAGACAGAGAGACAGATCCAATCTCGGAGGGGCTCTCGCCCCTCCCGTGCCATGGAGGCATTGGACCAGAGGGGAAACCCTTCTCCCATCTAGGGAGGACGTCAAGGAAGAAGAAGAAGGAGGGGGGCTCTCTCCCCCTTGCTTTAGGTGGCACCGGAGTGCCACCGGGGGCCAACATCATCACCGCGATCTACACCAACACCTCTGCCATCTTGACCAACATCTCCATCACCTTCCCTCCTCTATCTACAGCAGTCCACTCTCCCGCAACCCGCTGTACCCTCTACTTGAACATGGTGCTTTATGCTTCATATTATTATCCAATGATATGTTGCCATCCTATGATGTCTGAGTAGATTTTTGTTGTCCTATCGGTGGTTGATGAATTGCTATGATTGATTTAATTTGCTTGTGGTTATGTTGCTGTCCTTTGGTGTTCATCATATGATTGCGCGCGTGGATCACACCCTAGGGTTAGTTGTATGTTGATAGGGCTATGTATTGGAGGGCAAGAGTGACAGAAGCTTCAACCTAGCATATAAATTGATGCATACGGGATTGAAGGGGGACCAATATATCTTAATTCTATGGTTGGTTTTATCTTAATGAACATTAGTAGTTGCGGATGCTTGCTAATAGTTCCAATCATAAGTGCATAGAATTCCAAGTCAGGGATGACATGCTAGCAGTGGCCTCTCCCACATAATACTTGATATCGGTCTAGTAAAGTAGTCAATTGCTTAAGGGGCAATTTCGCAACTCCTACCACCACTTTTCATCACTCGCTATATTTACTTTATTGTTTCTTTATCTAAACAACCCCTACCTTTTATTTACTTGCTCTTTATTATCTTGCAAACCTATCCAACAACACCTACAAAGTACTTCTAGTTTCATACTTGTTCTAGGTAAAGCGAACGTCAAGTGTGCGTAGAGTTGTATCGATGGTTGATAGAACTTGAGGGAATATTTGTTCTACCTTTAGCTCCTCATTGGGTTCGACACTCTTATCGAAAATTGTTGCGATCCCCTATACTTGTGGGTTATCACACGTGCATTGAACTAAGTTGGAATCTGCAAGCATTCAATACATGGGAGAAGACAAGGTAATATGGGCTCTTTGTTCGATCAACAATAATACATATAAGAGCCACTCAACATTTTCATTATGGTCTTCTCCTCTCAACCCCCAAAGGAAAGAAAAGAAACAAAACTATTTACACGAGAAAGCTCCCAACAAGCAACAGAAGAACGAGAAATCTTTTTGAGTTTTCTTTTTAATTACTACTACTACTACTACAGGCATGAAAAGTAAACTAACTAAAAGCTACAACTATTTTTTTTGTTTTTCTTAAGGTTTTTCAAACACATAAGAAGAAAGCAAGAAAATGAGAATAAGCTAGCATGGATGATACAATGAAATGTCGGTGAGAAATACGTACTCCCCCAAGCTTAGGCTTTTGGCATGAGTGTGTGAACATGAATGTAATGTCGGTGAGAAATACGTACTCCCCCAAGCTTAGGCTTTTGGCCTAAGTTGGTATATGCCCATGGATGGCCTGGTGGATATCCGAAGTTGAAGCTGGGGTCGTACTGAGATGCATCAGCTACTGCCTGAAGAGCTGCAGCTTGGAGGCGGGCTGCCTCCGCCCTCCTCTCATACTTGTCCGCCTCCTCCCTGGTTATAACATATCTCCTTTTTGCCTGAAAGTCAAAGAAAGCAAGAGCAGGGAGAGCGACATGATATGTGCATCGTCTGTTAAAGATTAGTCGATACTGGAGGGACTGATTGTTCCTCTCAACAAACTGATGACGAACCATAGCATTATAATCTAAATAAGTAGGAGGCAACTCAATATCATATCCACATATGGGTATCTCAAGAAAATCAGCTAAAGGGGTTGCATAGATTCCACCAAAGAAATCTCCATTAATTTTGTTATTATGCAACCTACGTGCAACAATGCCCCCCAAGTTATATTATCTATCTCCTAATACAGCACTCTTGAGAACACTAAGATCTGGAACACACATGTGACATGCCTCATCCTTACCATTTATGCATCTACCTATAAAGAGAGCAAAATAATGTATAGCGGGAAAAAATAATGTATAGTGGGAAAATGAATGCTCCCTATGATAGCTTGCGTGATTTCCCTAGATTCCCCCACAGTGATGCTAGCAAGAAAATCCTTATATTCAGATTTACGAGGTTCACTAACATTACCCCACTATGGGAGTTTACAAGTAGTATTAAAATCTTCTAAGTCCATGGTTTAAGATTTATCATAAAGATCAAATAGGACAGTTTGAGAATTGCGTGATGATGTAAATTCAAACCTTTTGACAAATGAATCAGTGAGGTAGTAGTACTGACGGCACTTATCTGCCTCGAAGCTCTCCCGATCAGCGTTACGCACATATGCGTCAAATTCCTCCTTGATTCCTGCTCAAACCATGAAGTCCTCTGACGGCCATTCACAAGGCCGCACTTGAGCATCCCTTGGTAGTTCATTGTCCGGCTCATGTGTTGCGGGCCTGGGTCGTTGTTTCCTTGATGAACCACCTTGGTACATTTTCCTAAACATATTTCTTCCTCTAAAAAATTTTCTGAAATTTTTAGTAACTTAAAATAAAAGTGAACCAAACTCAACAAGATTGATAGCAACTACTCCTACAAGTGCCTAGAGGCTATATCATGCATTAAAACTACTTTTGACCACATAAATTTGACATGCAAGCTCAAGAACAAGGTCAGCTAAACAGCAAAAATTTGCAATAAGTAAAGCACTAGAACAAAAACTAATTGGACCATTGGAGGAGTCACGTACCAAAGAACAATCCCCCAAAGCAGTTTTGTGAGAGGAGCTTTGAGCAAGGAGATCGAAAATGGCAGCAAGATGAGCAAGAACTCGGGTTTGAGCTGGCTAGTGATTTTTTCTGGAGAAAGACGAAGTGTGTGGGTGCAAGGATAAGTGGAGGGGACCCACGTGGGGTCCACGAGGCAGGGAGCGCGCCCGGGGGGGTGGGCGCGCCCTCTATCCTCGTGGGCACGTGGCTGCTCCCCTGCTGTATTCTTAGTGCCTAAAATCCTCAAATATTTCAGAAAAAATCATATTTAATTTCAGGGCATTTGGAGAACTTTTATTTTTTGGGTATTTTTTTATTGCATGGATAATTCAGAAAACAGACAGAAAATACTATTTTTACTTTATTTAATATAAATAACAGAAAGTGAAAAGAGGGTACAGAGAGTTGTATTTTCTAAATTCATCCATCTCATGCTCATCAAAAGGAATCCACTAACAATGTTGATTATGTCTTGTTAACAAACTCATTTCGAATAACATGGAACCGGAGAATTTTCGAATAACACTAGGTTACCTCAACGGGGATATGCATGTCCCCAACAATAAGAATATCATATGTCTTGTTGATAGTAGGAAGAGGAAATTCAAAATCTCCAATAGTAATTGTTGAAAATTTTCCAATAGAATTAATACTGTGGACTTGAGGTTGTTTCCTCGGAAAGTGTACCGTATGCTCAGTACCATTAACATGAAAAGTGACATTGCCTTTGTTGCAATCAATAACAGCCCCTGTAGTATTCAAAAAGGGTCTACCAAGAATAATGGACATACTATCATCCTCGGGAATATCAAGAATAACAAAGTCCGTTAAAATAGTAATTTTTGCAACCACAACAGGCACATCCTCACAAATACCGACATGTATAGTAGTTGATTTATCGGCCATTTGCAAAGTTATTTCAGTAGGTGTCAACTTATTCAAATCAAGTCTACGATATAAAGAGAGTGCATAACACTAACACCGGCTCCAAGATCACATAAGGTAGTTTTAACATAGTTTCTTTTAATGGAGCATGGTATAGTTGGTACTCCTAGATCTCCAAGTTTCTTTGGTATTCCACCCTTAAAAGTGTAATTAGCAAGCATGGTGGAAATTTCAGCTTCCGGTATCTTTCTTTTATTAGTAACAATATCCTTCATGTATTTAGCATAAGGGTTCATTTTAAGCATACCAGTCAAACGCATACACAAAAAGGTAGGTCTATCATTTCAGCAAAGTGCTCAAAATCCTCATCATCCTTTTTCTTGGATGGTTTAAGAGGAAAAGGCATGGGTTTCTGAACCCATGATTCTCTTTCTTTACCGTGCTTCCTAGCAAAAAAGTCTCTCTTATCATAACATTGATTCTTTGATTGTGGGTTATCAAGATCAACAACAGGTTCAATCTCTACATCATTGTCATTGCTAGGTTGAGCATCAACATGAACATCATCATTAACATTATCACTAGGTTCATGTTCATTACCAGATGGTGTTTCAGCATCAAAAATAGAAATATCATTGGGATTCTCAGGTGTGTCAACAACAGGTTCACTAGAAGCATGCAAAGTCCTATCATTTTTGTTTTTCTTCTTCTTAGAAGGACTAGGTGCATCAATATTAGTTCTCTGAGAATCTTGCTCAATTCTCTTAGGGTGGACCTCATGACACAAGGGTTCCTGAGTCATTTTACCCCCTCTAGTCATAACTCTAACAGCATTATCATTCTTCTTATTATTTAATTCATTGAGCAAATCATTCTGAGCCTTAAGTACTTGTTCTACTTGAGTGGTAACCATAGAAGCATGTTTAATAATAAGTTTATGTTCACCTTTAACATTAGCCATATAATCACTCGAGTGTTCAAGCATATCAGCATTGCATTTCAATTGTCTACCAACATAAGCATTGAAGTTTTCTTGTTTAACCATAAAGTCATCAAACTCATCCAAGCATTGGCTAGCGAACTTAGTAAATGGGATTTCACATTTATCATATCTATAGAGAGAATTTACCTTTACTACCTGTGTCGGCTTATCAAGACCATGTATTTCTTCAATAGGTGGTAATTCTTAACATCTTGAGCTTTAATACCTTTTTATTTCATAGATTGCTTTGCCTCTTGCATATATTTAGGACTGAGAAATAGAATACCCCTTTTCTTCGGAGTTGGCTTAGGAGTTGGTTCAGGAAGTGTCCAATTATTTTCATTTGTCAACATATTATTCAATAGCAATTCAGCTTGATCAACAGTTCTTTCCCTGAAAACACAACCAGCACAACTATCCAGGTAATCTCTGGAAGCATCAGTTAGTCCATTATAAAAGATATCACACATTTCATTCTTCTTGAGAGGATGATCAGACAAAGCATTAAGTAATTGGAGAAGCCTCCCCCAAGCTTGTGGGAGACTCTCTTCTTCAATTTGCACAAAATTATATATTTCCCTTAAGGCAGCTTGTTTCTTATGAGTGGGGAAATATTTAGTAGAGAAGTAATAAATGTTATCCCGGGGACTACGCACACAACCAGGATCAAGAGAATTAAACCATGTTTTAGCATCACCCTTTAATGAGAACGGAAACAACTTAAGGATGAAGTAATAGAGAGTTTTCTCATCATTAGTGAACAGGGTGGCTATATCATTTAATTTAGTAAGATGTGCCACAACAGTTTCAGATTCATAGCCATAAAAATGATCAGATTCAACCAAAGTAATTAACTCAGGATTGATAGAGAAATCATAGTCCTTATCAGTAATAAAGATAGGTGAAGTAGCAAAAGCAGGGTCATATTTTATTCTAGCATTCAAATACTTTTCTTTAAGTTTAGCTAATAATTTCTTAAGATCAGATCTATCATTGTAGGCAAGAAAGTCTCTAGCAGTTCCTTCATCCATAACATAACCCTCACGCACAACAGACAATTCATATCTAGGAGTAGAATCTTCATCATCACTTTCATCAATATTATCAGTTTCAATAATTTCATTCTCTCTAGCCCTAGCAAGTTGTTCATCAAGAAATTCACCTAATGGCACAATAGTATCAAGCATAGAAGTAGTTTCATCATAAATATCATGCATAGCAGAAGTGGCATCATCAATAACATGCGACCTATCGAAATCAATAGCAGCAGTAGGTGTCGCAAGTTTACTCAAAACAGAAGGTGAATCAAGTGCAGAGCTAGATGACAGTTCCTTACCTGCCCTCGTAGTTGAGGGAAAAATCTTAGTTCTTTGATCTTTCAAATTCTTCATAGTGATAAGCAGAAATAAATCCCAAGTGACTCAAAGAATAGAGCTATGCTCCCCGGCAACGACGCCAGAAAATAGTCTTGATAACCCACAAGTATAGCAGATCGCAACAGTTTTCGAGGGTAGAGTATTCAACCCAAATTTATTGATTCGACACAAGGGGAGCCAAAGAATATTCTCAAGTATTAGTAGCTGAGTTGTCAATTCAACCACACCTGGAAACTTAATATCTGTAGCAAGGTATTTAGTAGCAAAGTAATATGATAGTAGTGATAATGGTAGCAAAAGTAATATTTTTGGTTTTATAGTGATTGTAACAATAGCAACGGAAAAGTAAATAAGTGAAGAACAATATATAAAAATCTCGTAGGCATTGGATCTGTGATGGATAATTATTCGGATGTGATCAATCATGCAACAGTTATAACATAGGGTGACACAGAACTAGCTCCAATTCATCAATGTAATGTAGGCATGTATTCTGAATATAGTCATAGTGCTTATGAAAAAGAACTTGCATGCCATCTTTTGTCCTACCCTCCCGTGGTAGCGGGGTCCTATTGGAAACTAAGGGATATTAAGGCCTCCTTTTAATAAAGTACCAGACCAAAGCATTAACACATAGTGAATACATGAACTCTTCAAACTTTGGTCATCACCGGTAAGTGTCCCGATTATTATCACTTCAGGGTTAACGGATCATAACACATAATAGGTGACTATAGACTTGCAAGATAGGATCAAGAACTCACATATATTCATGAAAACGTAATAGGTTCAGATCTGAAATCATGGCACTCGGGCCCTAGTGACAAGCATTAAGCATAGCAAAGTCATAGCAACATCAATCTCAGAACATGGTGGATACTAGGGATCAAACCCTAACAAAACTAACTCGATTACATGATAAATCTCATCCAACTCATTCCCATCCAGCATGCCTATGATGGAATTACTCATGCACGGCGGTGAGCATCATGAAATTGGTGATGGAGGAAGGTTGATGATGACGATGGCGACAGATTCCCCTCTCCGGAGCCCCGAACGGACTCCAGATCAGCCCTCCCGAGAGAGTTTAGGGCTTGGTGGCAGCTCTGTATCGTAAAACGCGATGAATCCTTCTCTATGATTTTTTTTCTCCCCGAAAGTGAATATATGGAGTCAAGATGGATGTCGGTGGAGCGTCAGGGGGCCCACGAGGCAGGGGGCGCGCCCAGGGGGTAGGCACGCCCCCACCCTCGTGGATAGGGTGTGGGCCCCCTGACGTGGATCTTTTCGCCATTATTTTTTATATATTCCAAAAATAATCTCCGTTGATTTTCATGTCATTCTGAGAACTTTTATTTCTGCACAAAAATAACACTATGGCAATTCTGCTGAAAATAGTGCCAGTTCGGGTTAGTTCCATTGAAATCATGCAAGTTAGAGTCCAAAACAAGGGGAAAGTGTTTGGAAAAGTAGATATGATGGAGACGTGTCAAGTGTGTCCACGTACCCTCATAGACTAAAAGCGGAAGCGTTAGGTTAACGCGGTTGATGTAGTCGAACGTCTTCACGATCCAACCGATCCAAGTACCGAACGTACGGCACCTCCGTGTTCAGCACACGTTCAGCTCAATGACGTCCCTCGAACTCTTCATCCAGCAAAGGGTCGAGGGAGAGTTCCGTCAGCATGACGGCGTGGCGACGGTGATGGTGATGTGATTTGTGTAGGGCTTCGCCTAAGCACTACAACACTATGACCGGAGGAGTAAACTGTGGAGGGGGCACCACACATGGCTAAGAAACAACTGTTGTCTTTGGGGTGCCCCGTGCCCACGTATATAAAGTAGGGGGAGGAGGAGGTCGGCCCAAGGGGGCGCGCCAAGAGGGGGGAGTCCTACTAGGACTCCATTCCTAGTAGGATTCGGCCCCCTTCCTTCCAATGGCGAGGGGGAAAGGGGAAAGGAGGGAGAGGGAGAAGAAAAGAGGGGGGCTGTGCCCCCTCCCCTTGTCCAATTCGGATTGGGCAAGGGGGACACGCGCCACCTCCCATGGCCTGCCTCCTCTCCTCCACTATGGCGCAATGGGCCCATTAACTTTCCCGGGGGTTTCAGGTAGCCTCCCGTTACACTGATAAACCCCCGAACCTTATCGGAACCATTCCGGTGTCCGTATATAACCTTCTAATATATCAATCTTTACCTCTCGACCATTTCGAGACTCCTCGTCATGTCCGTGATCTCATCCGGGACTCCGAACAAACTTCGGTCACCAAAACACATAACTCATAATACAAATCGTCATCGAACGTTAAGCGTACGGACCCTACGGGTTCGAGAACTATGTAGATATGACCGAAACACATCTCCGGTCAATAACCAATAGCGGAACCTGGATGCTCATATTGGTTCCTACATATTCTACGAAGATCTTTATCGGTCAAACCGCATAACAACATACGTAATTCCTTTGTCATCGGTATGTTACTTGCCCGAGATTCGATCGTCGGTATCATCATACCTGGTTCAATCTCATTACCGGCAAGTCTCTTTACTCGTTCCATAGTGCATCATCCTATAACTAACTCATTAGTCACATTGCTTGCAAGGCTTATAGTGATGTGCATTATCGAGAGGGCCCAGAGATACCTCTCTAATACACGGAGTGACAAATCCTAATCTTGATCTATGCCAACTCAACAAACACCTTCGGAGACACCTGTAGAGCATCTTTATAATCACCCAGTTACGTTGTGATGTTTGTTAGCATACAAGGTGTTCCTACGGTATTCTGGAGTTGCATAATCTCATAGTCGGAGGAATATGTATAAGTCATGAAGAAAGCAATATCAATAAAAGTTAACGATCATTATGCTAGGCTAACGGATGGGTCTTGTCCATCACATCATTCTCTAATGATGTGATCCTGTTTATCAAATGACAACACATGTCTATGGTTAGGAAACTTAACCATCTTTGATCAACGAGCTAGTCAAGTAGAGGCATACTAGGGACACTCTGTTTTGTCTATGTATTACACATGCACTAAGTTTCCAGTTAATACAATTCTAGCATGAATAATAAACATTTATAATGATATAAGGAAATATAAATAACAACTTTATTATTGCCTCTAGGGCATATTTCCTTCACAGAACACCAAGTTGTGTGATTTCTCCAATAGCAACAACAATGATTTTATTAGCACTCCGATTGCTCCACCCGCCACTAGTGCGGAGTCTTGTGATATTAATATCGCTTTGCTGAATCTTGTTATGAAAGATCAATTTTCGGGTACTCCTAATGAGGATGCCGCGTCCCATCTTAAAAGATTCATGGAACTATGCGATATGCAAATAGATGTGGACAATGATGTTGTGAAGCTGAAATTATTTCCGTTTTCTTTGTGAGATCGTGCGAAAATTTGGTTTTCTTCTTTGCCTCGCAATAGTATGGATTCTTGGTTTAAGTGCAAGGATGCTTTTATTACTAAGTATTTTCCGCCCATGAAAATTATTTCCCTTAGGACACAAGTCATGAATATTAAGCAACTTGAGCATGAACATGTTGCGCAATCTTGGGAAAGAATGAAATCGATGCTTAGGAATTGCCCAACTCATGGGTTAAATCTTTGGATGATCATACAAAATTTTTATGTAGGGTTGAATTTCTTTTCTCATAATGTTTTGTACTCCTCCATGGGTGGTACTTTTATGGAGATTACTTTGGGTGAAGCCACCAAATTTCTTGATAATATTATGGAAAATTATTCACAATGGCATACCGAAAGAGCTCCTACTAGTAAAAAAAGATAATTCGATTGAATAAATTTCTTCTTTGAGGGAAAAAGTCGATGCTCTTATGAAATTGGTTGCTAATAAAAGTGCTCCTATTGATTTTAATGGTGTGCCATTGTCTACTTTGATTGAGCAAAATAGTGATGCCAAATATGTGAATTTTATCTCGCGAAACAATTTCAATAACAATGCTTATAGAGGTAATTTTAATCCTAGGCCTTTTCCTAGTAATTCCTCTAATAATTATGGTAATTCCTATGGTAATACTTCTTATAATAATATTTGGAACACCTCTGATCTTGTGAATAATATTAAATAATTTATCAATACTCAAAAAGTTTTCAATGCTACAATAGAAGAAAGGTTGAATAAGATTGATGATAGGTCTAGCAGTATTGACAGAATCTCTCATGATGTAGAAAATATCAAGATGAAAATTGTTGTGCCTAAGGTTGAGGAATCAATTAAAGCTCTTTATGTTTCTATGGATGAAAGTAAGAAAAGAACCGCCATGCTTAGAGCTAGAAGAGAATTTTTAGAAAAAGCATTTTCTAGTGATTGCTTTCATAAAAGTGATGGGGATCTTAAAATGATTGGTGTTTCTTCCATTGATTCTTTGTTTAGTAAAATTAAGATTGATAATAAAGGGACTGAAGAAGAGCCAACTTTAGCTAGAAGGTGACCCGATAATTCGGAGGGTGAAAATCTTGTTGAGAAAATTGATAAAACTGGGTTTGAAGAGGTCAAAACTTTAATTAGTGACTAGCACAAATGTGCGTGCATTGCAACAGGTACAAAAGAAAATTGTTTAGGAACCTAAAAAACAATTCAACACTTAAACAACTTTGCAAGTAGCAAAACAATACTATTAACATAATCAAAAGTACCAAGGACCATATTTTGGAAACAAAGAGCGAAAATTTGGTGATGCTTAAAGAAAGATGGAAATTTCCTTAATTGCATGAGGTTAGAAGTGAAATGATGTACCTCGTGTTCTTGTTTCAGCTGACATCAGAATAGGAAGCAAAAATAATAGAAAATAAAAGGCTTAGTAATCAAAAGAGATGTAAAATGTCCAACAAAAAGATAAAATAGTGAGACCAAGAGTAATTGGGCACCACTCACACCTTAAGCTAAAGGTTTGCTAACCTGAATATTTCAATCTCTACACAACGACGACACTCACATATACATGTCACAAGGAGTTAACACCTAAATTGGTAAAAAATTGTCTTTTGGCTCCGTCTTGGTGATATGCAAACATACAATTGATAGACTATTGAGAGACTATTTCTAGGGGCTCGATGTTGGTGTAAAGGTTGGCATTTTGTTTGACGTGCTTCTTGGTCAAGGTCGGAGTGGGACAAGGTCAGGCACACACACACACACACTGAAAATGTACATGCACTTTTACATGAAAATAAACTCAATGAACATCTATAGATTCAACTTGTAAAATATATCTTTCCACTGGTGAAAAAGTTTGAAAATGGATTACATTTTTTAAAGGGGATAGCATCACACGCTAGAGGTAAAGAATGATATAGAACAACACACATATCAACAACACCGACAGGAAAGTAGGTCTACGCATGTGCGCAAAGCTGCTCGAGCTGCTCCTCAAGTGCAAATCCACTTTCTAGTGAAGTCATAGATGTTTCTACATATGTCTTTACCGAATTGGTGAAGCCTATTCGGAATTCCTCTGCAAATAATATGGCTCCAATGTTTCAGTATCAAGTTAAGTAGTTAACAGTATAGCAGTGATAAATCATAAAATTCACAAAGCAAGCTGGAACCCGAGTCGCTTCTAAAACAACATACCAAGTAGGATATCTGGTCCCTTCTAGCCATTTCATAGGTTGCTTAATTTGTGAGCACTCTGCAAAAAATAGAAACATGAATTTAGTCAAACATGCATTATAGACAAAATGCAGTTGCTCCTTTTGGGTAGGGGTTGCATGAAGATGATGCTTAATGGCCTAAAATTGCTCAAATCACAGCCATGCACCGGATGGGTAGGCATGTGTAGGGCTTTGCTTTGGATTTTGCCCTCTGGTCCTCTAAGGAAAAGGAGAGAAATGCACAGTTACAAGCTACAGCTTGATGACACAACCAACATAAGATGCTTCCTCAAGGTTTCCAACAAAATTTCCCCAGGAAGAGGAGCTCCCAGAACAAACTCAACAATCTCAAGCAACGACAACAGGTCCCTATTACAGCAAGAGAGAAAATAAGGGGAATTGGACGATGAAAAGCAGCAAATTAACAATGTTGTGACACAATAAGCTTGAAAATAAACCACACTATTTGACATAATATACCCCAAATAAGAAGAAAATGTGCATATAGATTGGATAAAGAAAGACTTTTCAAAAGCACATTTACTCCTAGAGCTATGCAAAAAAGAAACTACCTTCAGTAATGCCACTTATGTTGCCAAAAGCTAAAAAAGGCAGCAAGCAATGGCACTGTTGTTATCGTAGTATCATATATTCTGCAAATATCTCAAAACATAGACGTCCTAGATTGAATAGAAAAAAACTATGGCTGAATAGACAAATTGGTCCAGCGCTCGACTCTATATTCCTTGCTGGCTGTTTGTCTCTTGATTGGGAGTCTATATAAATGATTATTGCTTTCTAATCAGGGATCGGGACTGAGTCTACTATCTACATGCAAAAATATGATGTTTGCTTGCTAATGTTCAGGGGAAGAGAGTAGCACCTAACGCTAGAACTATGATCGGTTAGCTCCCAAAGTTGAGAATCATGTGTGAACTGGCAGTAGGAGGATGTTTCAAAGGTATGTTACCGGGCATGCCTATTGACCATGATGCAAATAAAGCTCTGCTTCATCGCAGTTTGGACTACACAATAAGTGCAGAGTGCAGCACTTTAGTGTTTCTAAATGTCTTTAATAGCATAGCACTACTTATCTTTCTGGTCATAAGTTTACCAAGTAAAATTTATTATGGACTTACTTTGGCTGATATATTTGAAACATCTATCTAGAACTTTTCTCTTGTTCTTGAGCCGGCAACATGAAAAGCCTTAGCGACTTTGCTGACACATATCTACAAGTAGGGAAAATAAGGGCGAAGGATCAGCCATACCAATAAAAGACATCATCTGTTATTCCAAAGGTGCAAATATGTACAAAGGTCTAAATTTCATCAAGATACATTAAAACTTCCTCACCATCTGATATAAAACACACATACATATTGAATAATTGAACAATAGCAAAAGCTTGTGAAAGAGGAGACCCGTTGGTTTTCACGGCAGAGCCTGTATCATTTAGCTTGCGCTCTACAGCTAGCAAATCAGCCATTGTTTTGTCAGAAACATGTAACCATTAGATTCAGATCGAATAAGTAACAACGATAGTCAACCAAATTAAATTATGTGGATTAATTTGAAACTCTTTTTAGATGAGCTAATCTGAAACTAACTTGAAAGGAAAGAGATATGGGGGTGGAGCTGGTGGCGTGGAGGTTGGGCCTGATCCTGCCTTTGAGGGGGAAGATGACTGGACGAGCTCTCCTCACTCCACTGCAGCCAGCTTCGTGCTTCCACGACTCCGCTCCACGAGCGCGGCATGGTGTGGCCGTGTTGGAGAGGAGACAGGATGGAGGTGGGGGAGCTGATGCTTCTTCGATCCGGCGCTTGATGGGAGAGGAGAAAGGAGGACGGGGCTCCGCTTGCCGCGCACATCCTTGACTCTGTTGCCCTCTCCCTCCATGGGAACACCGTAATCCGGCACCTCGCCCGACAAGGGCCTCCTGTGCGACGCTCTGGACACCTCCAACCAGGAAAATGGTGGCTGCGCCGAACCCTATTTCCCGCGAGAGAGACATGGGTCGGGAGAGGGGGGAAATCCTCGCCGGCATCGGCCGGTCACCGGTGCAGCACCGGATCAAGCGCCGCCGGGGTTGGTCGCCTCCTGGCGGCTAGTATCGGGAGGCGAGGGACAACCCATGCTCCTTTTTGTGCTTGTGGACTGCGGGTTGAATATTGGAAACTACAGGTCTTTTTTTGGAAAACAGCCTAAACGAAATGTTTTTCTCACTTAATAGAGGACTGTGTGTTGAATACTAAAAACTAGAGGGATGTTTCTACAAAATTACCGACGATGGTGAGCGGGCGGGCAGAAGCGATAGCCGCTTTATTATTAGGGAAAGATGTGCCCACTCTTTTGGATTACAAAGACTTTAATTATGATAGTTGCTCTTTGATTTATTGTATTTCTTCGTTGCAATCCATGATAAATTCACCCCATGCTTATGAACAAAATAAAGCTTTTACTAAACATATTCTTGATGCCATGATGAAAGCTTTAGAATAAAAGTTGGAATTAGAGGTTTCAATTCCTAGAAAATTGCATGATGAATGGAAACCTACTATCAAAGTCAAGATAAAAAATTATGAGTGCTTTGCTTTATGTGACTTAGGTGCTAGTGTTTCTACAATTCTGGAATCTTTATGTGATGTGCTTGGTCTTACTGATATTGAATAATGTTCTTTCAATTTGCACTTGGCGGATTCTACTATTAAAAAGCCTATGGGAAGAATTAATGATGTTCTTATTCTTGCAAATAAGAATTATGTGCCCATAGAATTTATTTTTCTTGATATTGATTGCAATACGTCTTGTCCAATTATTCTTGGTAGACTGTTTTTACGTACTATTGGTGTCGTGATTGATATGAAAGAAGGCAATATTAAATTTCAATTTCCGCTAAGGAAGGGTATGGAACACTTCCCTAGAACAAGAATTAAGCCACCATATGAATCAATCACATGAGGGCATCTTATGGATCTAGAAACAAACATGACAACACTTAGATCCTTTGCCTTATTCCTAGCTAGGGGCGTAAAACGGTAGCGCTTGTTGCGAGGCGACCCAATGAATAAAATTTATTTTTGTCTTTTTATTTCTTTTCTTGAGTGTTTGCACAATTATTCTATAGTTATGATTGTGTTTTTTCTATTTTAGTTAGTGTTTGTGCCAAGCAAAGCCTTTGGGATCATGTTGGGTGATAGTTGATTAGATCTTGCTGAAAAACAGAAACTTTTGCGCTCACGGAAATAATTCTCATTTTTAACAGAAGCGTGATAAAATACTAATTATTTTTGAAGAAGATTGATATACAAACTGCTCACATTGTCCTAACTTTTTGGAATTTTTGGAGTTATAGGTATTCGAAATATTTAGATTGCTACAGACTATTCTGTTTTTGACAGATTTTGTGCTTGTTTTGATGATTCTATGGTTTCATTTGAAGAGTTTTTGCCATAGAAAAGTTGGAATATAGTAGATATAATGCAAAAGTAAAATATGAATGGGTTTGCAATAGTACTTATAGTAGTGATTTGCTTTCTTATGCTAACGGATCTCACAAAGGTTTTGTTGAGTTTTGTGTGATTGAAGTTTTCAAGTTTTGGGTGATATTACAATGGATAAAGGAACGAGGATTAGCAAAAGGCTAAGATTGGGGATGCCCATGGCACCCCAAGATAATATTCAAGAAGTATCAAGCAACTAAGCTTGGGGATGCCCCCGAGTGGCATCCCCTCTTTCATCTAACAACCATCGATATTTTACTTGGAACTATATTTTTATTCATCACATATTATGAGTTTTTCTTGGAGCGTCTTGTATGATATAAGTCTTTTCTTGTTTTGCCTTTTATTTTAAGTCATGAATCCTTTCTGGACACACGTATTTGAGAGAGACAAACTTATGCTATAACTTGTTAGAATTGCTCCCTATGTTTCACTTAAATCTTTATGAGCTATGGAATTGCTCTAGTGCTTCACTTATATCTTTTTGAGCATGGTGTACTATGTTATTTTTGAAGGAATGCACTCATGCTTCACTTATATTTATTTGAGAGTTAGTAAATTTATTAATAAATTCTCTCTTGCTTCACTTAGATTATTTTTAGATAAAGAAATACAATGCTCATGTTCTTCACTTATATTTGTTTGAGCTTATTAAAAGCAACATATGAAACTAGTCCCAAAGTGATAGATATCCAAGGAGGATATAATAAAAACTTTCATGAAGATCATTGAAAAAAATAAACTTGATTCTTTGTAATAGTTTTGAGATATGATGATAGTGATATGTGAGTCATATTGATGAGTAATTATGCTTTAGTAAGAATATTGGTGTTAAGGTTTGTGATTCCCTATGCAAGCACGAAAGTCAATAGTTATGCAATGAAATTACATCCTACTTGTGGTGCATTATTCGATGTTAGTTATGCTTAATGCTTGCTTATGAGATTTTCCGTTTCTTGGTTGGATGCTTCTCAATCTTTTGCTAGCCTTCATTTGCACTAAGCATGATCAATACTTGTGCATCCAAAATCATTTAAACCAGTTTTTGCCACATGAGTCCACCATACCTACCTATATGCGGTATTATTTTGCTGTTCTAAGCAATTTTGTGTGCTCGTACTGCTCATGAAACAGTAGGGGGTGGATAATATATTTCCATGCTAGATGTGTTATTCTCAAGATGAGTGTTTATTCACTTGTCATTGCACAAGAGTAAGGCAAAGGTATTAGGGATGCCCAGTCCAGAAATTAAAAATGAATTTACTTTATGTTCTCAAATAATAAATTCCTTGGAAAGTGTTGGTATGGAAGGCACCGTGGATACAGTTAGCCATGGAAAGTGAAAGTATGGTGGAAAAAGGAATAAACTTTATTTTCTGTTCGGGAACTGCCTATGATATATCCAGCATGGAAAGTATTGGGAACTACTTGATCGTTTTCGTTGATAGGAAAAGCATGCCTCCCAAAATATTTTATCTGTATATTTTTCGCTTTGAGCTCTGGCACCTCTACAAATCCCTACTTCCCTCTATGAAGGGCCTTTCTTTTACTTTATGCAATTTTTATTTTTACTTGAGTCTCCATCTTCTCTTATAAAGCACCAACTAAGGGGCACTATGATCGTACTTGAGCATTGGGTGTAGCTAATATGCGAGTGTGTTTCATGAATGGATCAATGATTGAGCATAATGGGCTAGGGATAACTTTTCAGTGTTGATATTTTGAAAGACATGGTTGCTTATTGATATGCTTGAGTATTAAAGTCCTCATGTCAAAACTAGACTATTGCTTTGAACCATATAAAAGTCCAAATGTCCATGCTACAAAGAAAAGAATATGTGATGAACATGTTAGGCAGTATTCCACATCAAAAATTCTGTTTTTAGCATTTACCTACTCGAGGACGAGCAGGAATTAAGCTTGGGGATGCTGATACGTCTCCAACGTATCTATAACTTTTTGTTGTTCCATGCTGTTATATTATCATTCTTGGATGTTTTATAATCATTTTATATCATTTATAGGGACTAACCTATTGACATAGTGCCCAGTGCCAGTTGCTGTTTTCTGCTTGTATTTTACATCACAGGAAATCAATACCAAACGGAGTCCAAACACAGTGAAACTTTTTGTGGATTTTTTCTGGACCAAAAGACACCATATGGGCCAAGAAAGTACCTGAGGGGTGCTCAGAGGGGAGCACAACCCACCAAGGCACGCCTGGAGGCCCAGGCGCGCCCATATGGGTTGTGCCCACCTCGGTGGCCTCCCGCACCGCCTCTTTGCTATATAAATACCCCAATATTCCAAAAACCCTATGGGAGTCGAAGAAAATCAATTCCAACCACCGCAAGTTCCAGAACCACCAGATCCAATCTAGGCACCATCACGGAGGGGTTCATCATCCTCATTGGTGCCTCTCTGATGATGCGTGAGTAGTTCATTGTAGACCTACGAGTTTGTAGTTAGTAGCTAGATGGCTTCCTCTCTCTCTCTCTCTTTTGATTCTCAGTACAATGGTCTCTTGGAGATCTATTTGATGTAACTCTTTTTGCGGTGTGTTTGTTGGGATCCGATGAACTTTCAGTTTATGATCAGATCTATGTTCTTATCCATGAAAGTTATTTGAGTCTTTTGATCTCTTATATGCATGATTACTTATAGCCTCGCATTTCTTCTCTGATATTTGGGTTTTGTTTGGCCAACTTGATCTATTTATCTTGCAATGGGAAGAGGTGCTTTGTAGTGGGTTCGATCTTATGGTGCTTGATCCCAGTGACAGAAGGGGAACCGACACGTATGTATCGTTGCTACTAAGGATAAAACGATGGGGTCTATCTCTACATAGATAGACCTTGTCTACATCATGCCATCATTCTTATTGCATTACTCCGTTTCTCCATGAACTTAATACACTAGATGCATGCTGGATAGCGGTCGATGTGTGGACTAATAGTAGTAGATGCAGGCAGGAGTCGGTCTACTAATCTTGGACGTGATGCCTATATAATGATCATTGCATGGATATCGTCATGATTATTTTAAGTTCTATCAATTGCCCAACAGTAATTTGTTTACCCAGTGTATGCTATTTTTTTCAAGAGAAGCCACTAGTGAAATCTACGGCCCCCGGGTCTCTTCTTTATTATATTTGCCTTTGCGATCTATTTTTATTTGCTTTTATTTTCAGATGTATTAAACCAATAATACAAAAATTTCTTACTGCATTTTTTATCTATTTATTTTATCTCGTGTTCCCGCGAGATCTATTTATCCAATCTACTACAATTTTACCTATCTTTTTACCCGTGAGGGATTGACAACCCCTCTCTTATGTCGGGTTGCAAGTATTTGTTCTTTGTGTGCAGGAGCTGTTTATGTGGTGTTGCGTGGTTCTCCTACTGGTTTGATAACCTTGGTCTCATCACTGAGGGAAATACCTACCGTTGTTGTGCTGCGTCATCCCTTCCTCTTTGGGGAAATACCGACGTAGTTCAAGCAAACATCACGCCCTCTCCGTTCTGCACCATGTCGGCACCACGGGCCAATGCAACTCTGCCGCCGGTTGCTCCGGCTCTGCCACCAGAGCTGGACTTCCTCTTCTTGGTCTCAACGCCGACAGGTATTCAATACCCGCCAGCGCCGTCGTTTGTCGGCCCCTCTTATGGGGGTCATTTTACCCTCATTCGAGGGTTTTCTCCCCTACGTCCGGTGCAAGGGGAGGGGAGCTCGAGGATGTCAGGCTCCTTGTCCAGCCGACACGTGACGAGGTCGATGCAGCGGACATTGGAATGGCGGGCTCTTCTTGTTCTTCGGTGGCGGCACCCCTCTTCCTGCCAGGGTTTTCTCCATGACCGGCGTACGCTCCGTCGATAACCCCCGCTGTGAGCTTCTACAATATCCCCCTTGCTTCATATTTAGGGTTCTTAGGGCAGATTAGGTCGTCGACAGTGGATTTGATCCAATTTGATTCAAGCGGATTCGACCCGAATCCACTAATTTTTGGGATGAATCTATGTGCATGCCTATCATGTAGATGTTGTTCTTGCTGTTTGTGATGAATCCTAGTGCTAGATAAGATAGATGACAATGAATGCTAGATGTTGTCTAGCATTGTTCTTGATAGTGTTAGTGATGTTCTTAGTAGTGTTCTTGGTGGTGTTATAGATGTTGTTATAGCATTGTTCTTGGTGTTCTTAGCATCATTTTTGTTGTTCTTAACATTGATCTTGATGTTGTTCTTAGCATTGATCTTGGTGTTGTTCTTGCCACATTGTTAGTTTTGTTCACTCCACATTGTTGATGCTGCTATTCTTGTTGTGCTTAGCATTGTTCTTAATGTGTATGATGTTCTGTTGTTGCTCTTGTTGTGTATGTTAGTGGTGTTCTTCATAGGATGGTCAACATAGTGTGTATGTTGTGAATTGTTCCTGCTATTGTTAGGCTATGTGAATGCATGATCAACATAGGACATTGCGTGTGCATGGTAGTAGGTGATACGTCTCCAACGTATCTATAATTTTTGCTTGTTCCATGTTGTTATATTATCATTCTTGGATGTTTTACAATCATTTTATAGCAAGTTTATATCATTTTTGGGACTAACCTATTGAAATAGTGCCCAGTGCCAGTTGCTATTTTTTGCTTGTTTTTTACTTCGCAGAATATCAATACCAAACGAAGTCCAAATGCAGCAAAACTTTTTGGAGATTTTTTCTGGACCAGAAGACACCCAGTGGGCCAAAGAAGTACTAGAGGGGAGGACCGAGGTGGGCACAACCCACTAGGGTGGCCAGGAGGCCCAGGCGCGCCCAGGGGGGTTGTGCCCCCTCGGTGACCTCCCGCAACGCCTCTTCACCCTATAAATTCCCAAATATTCCAGAAATCCTAAGGGAGTCGATGAAACACAATTCCAGCCGCCGCAAGTTCTAGAACCATGAGATCTAGTCTAGACACCATCACGGAGGGGTTGATCATACTCATTGATGCCTCTCTGATGATGCATGAGTAGTTCACCATAGACCTACGGGTCCGTAGGCAGTAGCTAGATGGCTTCCTCTGTCTCTCTCTTTTGATTCTCAATACAATGGTTTTTACTTATTGAGCTTGTGTTGGTTTTTCCCCTTCAGGAGGAAAGGGTGGTGTAGCAATGTAGAGGTAAGTATTCCCCTTAGTTAAGAACCAAGGTATCAATCTAGTAGGAGAAAATGCGCAAATCACCAATACCTGCACAAGCAATCAAACACTTGTACCCAACGTGATAAATGGGTTATCAATCCCTTCACGGTCACTTCCAAAGGTGAGATCTAATAGAGATAGATAAATAAAAGCTAAAATATTTTTGGTTTTTTTGGTGTATAGATCTGAAAATAAAAGATTGCAAAATAGTAGATCAGAAACTAATATGATGGAAAATAGACCCGCGGGCCATAGGTTTCACTAAAGGCTTCTCTCATGAAGGCAAATAATACGGTGGGTGAACAAATTGCTGTCAAGAAATTGGTAGAAAAGCGCAAAGTTATGACGACAACCAAGGCAATGATTATGCATATAGGCATCACGTCCATGTCAAGTAGACCGACTCCTGCCTGCATCTACTACTATTACTCCACACATCGACTGCTATCCAACATGCATCTAGAGTATTAAGTTCATAAAGAATGGAGTAATGCCTTAAGTAAGATGACATGATGTAAATGAATAAACTCAAGCAATGTGATGAAAACCCCATATTTTTATCCTCGATGGAAACAATGCAATACATGTCTCTCTACCCTTACTTCGTCATTGGGTGAAATCACGCAAGATTGAACCCAAAGCTAAGCACCTCTCCCATTGCAAGAAAAACCAATCTAGTTGGCCAAACCAAACCGATAATTCGAAGAGAAATACAAAGATATCAAATCATGCATAAAAGAATTCAGAGAAGATTCAAATAATATTCATAGATACATGATCATAAATCCAAAATTCATCGGATCTCGACAAACACACCGCAAAAGAAGATTACATCAGATAGATCTCCAAGGACATCGAGGAGAACATGGTATTGAAAATCAAGGAGAGAGAAGAAGCCATCTAGCTACTAGCTATGGACCCATAGGTCTATGGTAAACTACTCATGCTTCATCAGAAGGGCAATAGGGTTGATGTAGAAGCCCTCCGTGATCGAATTCCCCACCGACAGGGTGCCGGAAAAGGCCCCAAGATGGGATCTCACGGGAACAGAAGGTTGCAGCGCCGGAAAAGTATTTTTTTTGGATGCTTCTGGTGGTTCTCGAATATATGTGAATATATAGGAGGAAGAGCAAGGTCAGGGGAGTCCCGAGGGGCCCACAAGGTAGGGGGCGCGCCCTCCACCCTTGCCGCCGCCTCGTGGCTCTTCTGGCTTGGACTCCAAGTCCTCTGGGTGTCTTTTGGTCCAAGAACAATCATCATTGTTAAACTTTGAGCCGTCCTCTTTTAGGCTAGGATAGCCTCTAGCGACATCCGACAAGTCAAGATCCGGTATCCATGCCTTAGCCCGCATTAGTGCAGTCAACGCACCTGTCCTTGCACCTGATCTCTTTAACTCGTCCAAACGGGCAGGCATCATTGACAGTTTTTCAATGGTCTCCTTTATCAAATTGGAGGCGGTTTGTTATGCGCAGCAGTGCAGATGGCTCGTTGAGCTCTGAAATATAACTGCTCTATCAGGGTATAGGCAGCCTTCAGCTTCATCTGCATGTCAGACCCCAAGTGGGCAATGTCGGTTCATGTGTCATTGCAAGCATCAGTAAACTGACAACCGATGAGATAATATATATTGCAAAGCTTCAGGTTCATGTGTCATGGCATTGATCTTCCGCTTTAAACCGGTCAGCTCTTCGACCACCGGTTTAAGGGTTGCCTCTGCATCTTCGGCTCTCTTTTGTAAAGCGGTTTCTCTATGCCCCTGTCTGCATGTTCCTTCTTCAAAGCTTCCTTTAGCTTCTCCATGGCTCCTAAGGCACTGGTCAATTCTTCTTTGGCTTTGGAGGTCTCTGCTTGCTGGGTTTTGATATTTTCTTGAAAGTCAGTGATTTGGGCTTCCTTTTTGCTCAGCTCGGCCTATAAGAAGAAAGATATATTATGAAGTGGCAGTAAAATTAGGAAGTCCCAAGCACATAACAAGTTATACACTTGGCACTTGGGGGCTAATGCCTATTTGCTTGATTATCAGAATTTTTTAACAAGTTTTAAGCACAATACAAGTGTTATTCTTGACACTTGGGGGCTAATGTACGTTTGCTCAAAGTGACATCGATTAAAATCCCGGTTCAGCTTGGAAAGACAAGCCGACCCTTGGGAACTACACTGACGTAAGTTTCAAGATTACAAAGTTAAAAGTATCGGTTCCTCATCAAACGATAAACCGGCCCTTGGAAGATAAGCATGCAGAGTTGGATGTTGCAAAGTCCCGATTTAGATTGGCATCATAAATTGGCCCTTGGGGGCTACTAGAGTTGGTACATGAAATTGGACATACGAGAGAAAAGGTTATGTAGTTACCTCATAATGCTCCTTCATTAGATTCACTAAACCGGCTTCGTAGTCACGGTTTGTGTGCAGACGGTTTAAAAAGCTAGAGTGAAGTTCTTGGGCATAGCTTGACAAGTCTGTGCTCCATTTGCCTTTGCCCATAGCAGAAATTTCCTCCTTAGCACTATGCTTTGATAATGCAACAGGATTGCCAGGGGTGGTGTGGCCAACACCAGTGATTATAACATCATCTTCCCGCTCACCAGCAACCTTTATCGGAGTTGAAGATTCATCAGCAGTCTTAGCTGGGCTTAACGGTTTATCCTCAGTTGGGACCGGGCTTACCGGTTTATCAGCCTGAACTATTGTATCAACTTCTAATTGTTCAGTAAAGTCATGATCTGGGGGTGGCAGATCATCAAGCGTGGCATCAGCATTTGCTCCCTCTGGTTCTGGAATTTTCTCCGGTTCAACAATCACATGGTCGCCAGACGGTTTATCTACACGACCTTTCTTGCTGGGTCTGGCCTTGGCTCTGGAAGAGAAAGATATATAGGTCAGTATAACACGTAAATATAAAGCGTAAAAAAGAGTAAGTTTAAGGTGTTTATCGAGGGACAATCTTGAGGGTGGAAGCTGTGTAGCCGTTGAGGAGGTGTTCCCTGATAATTTGAATCGGATGGATTAAGAGGCCGTCGGAAATAACCCACCTTGAGATAAGAAGTATCGGAAGTGTTTGAGACCTCAGATTGGCGCTTCCGAACCTGCGTGTTCGGTAGACCGGCCAAAGTGACTACTTGGCCGCTGTGCTGGGTTGTGCGGCGAGCTTCATGTTGCTGCTTCTTCAAAAGAAAGTTTGGGTCCAAGTGAGCTAGGGGGTGAGAAAATCTTACTTTCCGGATTGCTTGACGGATTTATGTGTGTTGGCAAAGGGTCTGAACCGGAAGAAAGGATAATTACCTCTGCGTCGTCAGCTTGGCTGCTCTCAGCGTCATCCTGATAATAATCATTTTTAATGAGGTGTATGAAAAATGAACCAAGAGAGTCAAGTTCTACCTCTATGTCCGGATCATCAAGGTCGTCATCAAGGTCTAAACTGATGGGTTCAACTGCCTTTCTCTTGGCAGGTCTCTTGACAACCTTCGTCTTAGGTCGAGGGGCCTTAGCCGTTTTCTCCCGTGGTTTCTTTTTCCAGAATGGGTCATCACCCTATTTAAAAGATGGACAGAGGATATAAAGGTTGCACAGTTAAGAATATCAGGTACAAAGCAGAAGTAAGACAACTCTTACAGCTGGTGGTTTGTTCAATGTGTAAAAGGGGCTTAACCCGGTTCTACTGCAGACAGCTTCTAGTTCATTCAGCATCTTCTTGACAGACTCAGTAACTTCATCCTCTGTTAGCTGAATGTCAATATGATGTTGAGAGTCTTTCAAGTTCCTTGTGTACTCACACATTAAACCGGGGCGGCGGCTTAACGGCAAGATACTCCAAGATATCCAGCAACGAACAAAGTCCACCCTTGTCAAACCATTGGCCATGAAAGCTTTGAGCTTGGCGAGTTGTGGTGCAACGAGGCACGTTCCTTGGCAGTCAGTCGTTGCGGAAGTGGATGTGTGTTGGTAAGCCGGTGAGCACGGTAACCCGGCAGAGGGTTCTCATCTTCAGGGGAAGTATCCTTACAATAGAACCAAGTCTAGTTCCAATCCTTAGGGTGGCTATAAAGTTTGGTGTGAGGGAAGCTAACATCCTTCCTTTTCTGAATGGAGACGCCACCAAGTTCAGTATTGGGCCCGTCTACGAATTCAGTATGACGGTTTAAATGGAAACAATCCCGGAACAACTCGACAGTCGGTTCTTCTTGCAGATAGGCTTCACAAAACACTTGAAAGTTGCAAATATTGGACACAGAGTTGGGTCCAATATCTTGAGGGTGGATCTGAAAGCCGGCAAGTACGTCGCAGAAAAACTTGGATCCGGGCGGTTTAAAGCCACAGATCATGTGATCAACAAATATCACTACCTCACCGTCCTTTGGGGTAGGAGGACTTTCTGGGCCGGGAACACGCCAGTGGATCTCACTTTGTTTTGGTAAAGCGCCAGTTCTGACGCATCCATTCAGTTGCTCTTCAGTAACCCGGGAAGGGATCCAAGTACGGGCATAAAATTGCTTGGCCATTGCAATGGAAGGCTGGTAAAAGATGAATGTCAGTTTAAGATCTATGACAGACAAGTATAAGGCGATAAGCAGAAGCAGAGGTGTATGCATATTGTTAAACCGGAGTCTTACAATGGAGGAGGTGAAAAGATAAATGAATCAGCGGTTTAAGAGGGGACTAATGGTACCTGCCGGATTATCATGTTTCAAAAAGCTAAACCGCCTATATTGGTATGAAAGGTACAGATCTAAAGTACCTAAGTGAGGAAAAACAAGTTTCACAGATTGATATGATAATTTCAGATCTGCGGTATGACAGAAAACTAGAATATATTCAGGCCTAAACTTCAGGTGCTTAAATAGTTCGTCAGATTCAGATGAGTTTTTCTATATAAAGGGAATGCTCTAATGAGGAAAAAGGGGGATTATGGCTACGGTCGCGCAAGAAATAATAGATCCAAACTAGTCGTTTATGCTACTAAGAAGAACAGGGAAGAATGGAGCCGGAGCTTCGATAGACTCTGATGAACATCGAAACCCTAATGGTGGATCTAGAGCAAGGAAAGGAGGAACTTACTGATGCTAATGGAATAGCGGAGGAGCACCGCATTTCTCTGGTGCGGTCAGGTTGATGCAACAACCGTCGTTGGGGTGGAAGCGAAGGTCGACGGTGGCGGCAGAGCTCCAACGTTCGGACGACGCGAGGAAGAAGATGATGCGAAGGGGCACGAAAGGGGAAAATGAAAAGGACCCTTCGGCTTTATTTATAAGGTGAGATGGATAAGTGACAGGCACAAGAATTGAGGAGCCCAAAAATGGGATATGTGACAGCTTTGTCGCCTTGATTGTCGGAGGTTCATTAATTAAGGCAAGATTTAGGCAATCTTTAATAGCAGGTGATGTCATGGCGGTTTATCATGATCCTGGAAGATGACGTCATGGCGGTTTATGAGATTTACGTGAGGATGCTGAAGAAGAAATTTTCCTAAGTATTGAAGATTGACATGAACCAGTTTGAATCAATCTGGGGCCTAATGTTGGGGATATTACTACTGGACATAAACTGGCCAGGAGAGGCCGGGTTATCCCCATAATGATTATTTTATTTGAAGCCCATGAAGACAAAGATGGTGGTGCTTTATGAAGGCCCAAGGCCCAAAGGCGGGTTAAGGCCTGTAGACATAAACCGATATTGATATGTAACTTGTATTGTAAGATAGAAAGAGTAGAGACCGAGCCCGACGCGTTTATGAGCCGGCCTCGGGATTCTGTAAACCGATGGGCGTCGACCTATGTATATAAAGGGGCGACCCGGTGGCGGCTTAGAGACAACAAACAAGAACTCGAGAACTAGGCAAAGCGGATTCACTCCCTGGTTATCGAAACCCAAGCAATTCCATCGCAACTGGACGTAGGCTTTTACCTTCACCATAAGGGATCGAACCAGTATAAACCCTTGCGTCCTTGGCCCGCTTTAACCCCTTTAAGCTAATCCGTTGCGATGGCGCCACGACTAAGTCCTTTCACAAGGACATCTGCCGTGACAAATCCACGACAGTATTCCTTTTCTGCGAAGCTCAAAAACAAGGAAAAAAATAGAAACTAGCACTGGGCTCTCAGTTAATAAGTTAGTCCCAAAAATAATATAAAATGGCATATTAATGCATATAAAACATCCAAAATAGATAATATAATAGCATGGAGCAATAAAAAATTATAGATACATTGGAGACGTATCAATGGTCTCTTGGAGATCTATTTGATGTAACTCTTTTTTGCGGTGTGTTTGTTGGGATCCGATAAACTTTGAGTTTATGATCAGTTCTACATCCATGAATATTATTTGAGTCTTCTTTTGATCTCTTATATGCATGATTATGTTGGGGAATGTAGTAATTTCAAAAAAATTCCTATGCACACACAGGATCATGGTGATGCATAGCAACGAGAGGGGAGAGTGTTGTCCACGTACCCTCGTAGAACGAAAGAGGAAGCATTTGCACAACGCGGTTGATGTAGTCGTACGTCTTCATGATCCGACCGATCAAGTATCGAACGTACGGCACCTCCGAGTTCAGCACACGTTCAGCTCGATGACGTCCCTCAAACTCCGATCCAGCCGAGCTTTGAGGGAGAGTTCCATCGGCACGACGGCGTGGTGATGATGATGATGTTCTACCGACGCAGGGCTTCGCCTAAGCATCGCTACAATATTATCGAGGTGGATTATGGTGGAGGGGGAAACCGTACACGGCTAAGAGATCCAAGAGATCAATTGTTGTGTCTAGAGGTGCCCCCCTGCCCCAGTATATAAAGGAGCAAGGGGGGAGAGGCGGCCGGCCAGGAGGAGGCGCGCCAGGGAGGAGTCCTACTCCCACCGGGAGTAGGACTCCCTCCGTTCCTAGTTGGAGTAGAAGAAGGGGGAAGGAGGAGGGAGAGAGGAAGGAAAGGGGGGCGCCGCCCCCCCCTCCTTGTACAATTCAGACTAGAGGGAGAGGGGCCGCGCGGCCTGCCCTGCCCGCCCCTCCTCTTCTCCACTAAGGCCCATCTTGGCCCATTAACCCCCCCCCCCCGGGGGGGGGTCCGGTAACCCCCGGTACTCCAGTAAAATCCTGATTTCACCCGGAACACTTCCGATATCCAAATATAGGCTTCCAATATATCAATCTTTATGTCTCGACCATTTCGAGACTCCTCGTCATGTTCATGATCACATCCGGGACTCCGAACTTCCTTCGGTACATCAAAACACATAAACTCATAATATAACCGTCATCAAACTTTAAGCGTGCGGACCCTACGGGTTCGAGAACTATGTAGACATGACCGAGACATGTCTCCGGTCAATAACCAATAGCGGAACCTAGATGCTCATATTGGCTCCTACATATTCTACGAAGATCTTTATCGGTCAAACCGCATAACAGCATACGTTGTTCCCTTTGTCATCGGTATGTTACTTGCCCGAGATTCGATCATCGGTATCTTAATACCTAGTCCATTCTCATTACCGGCAAGTCTCTTTACTCGTTCTGTAATACATCATCCCGCAACTAACTCATTAGTTGCAATGCTTATAGTGATGTGCATTACCGAGTGGGCCCAGAGATATCTCTGCGACAATCGGAGTGACAAATCCTAATCTCGAAATACGCCAACCCAACAAGTACCTTCGGAGACACCTTTGGAGCACCTTTATAATCACCCAGTTACGTTGTGACATTTGGTAGCACACAAAGTGTTCCTCCAGTAAATGGGAGTTGCATAATCTCATAGTCATAGGAACATGTATAAGTCATGAAGAAAGCAATAGCAGAATACTAAACGATCATGTGCTAAGCTAACGGAATGGGTCAAGTCAATCACATCATTCTCCTAATGATGTGATCCCATTAATCAAATGAGAACTAATGTCAATGGCTAGGAAACATAACCATCTTTGATCAACGAGCTAGTCAAGTAGAGGCATACTAGTGACACTCTGTTTGTTTATGTATTCACACAAGTATTATGTTTCCGGTTAATACAATTCTTGCATGAATAATAAACTTTTATCATGATATAAGGAAATAAATAATAACTTTATTATTGCCTCGAGGGCATATTTCCTTTAGTCTCCCACTTGCACTAGAGTCAATAATCTAGATTACACAGTAATGATTCTTACACCCATGGAGTCTTGGTGCTGATCATGTTTTGCTCGTGGAAGAGACTTAGTCAACGGGCCTGGAACATTCAGATTCGTATGTATCTTGCAAATTTCTATGTCTCCCACCTAGACTAGATCCCGGATGGAATTGAAGCGTCTCTTGATGTGCTTGGTTCTCTTGTGAAATCTGGATACCTTTGCCAAGGCAATTGCACCAGTATTGTCACAAAAGATTTTCATTGGACCCGATGCACTAGGTATGACACCTAGATCGGATATGAACTCCTTCATTCAGACTCCTTCGTTTGCTGCATCCGAAGCAGCTATGTACTCCGCTTCACATGTAGATCCCGGCACAACGCTTTGTTTAGAGCTGCACCAACTGACAGCTCCACCGTTCAATGTAAACACGTATCCGGTTTGCAATTTAGAATTTTCCGGATTAGTGTCAAAGCTTCCATCGACGTAACCATTTACGACTAGCTCTTTGTCACCTTCATAAACGAGAAACATATCCTTAGTACTTTTCAGGTATTTCAGAATGTTCTTGACCGCTGTCCAGTGATCCACTCCTAGATTACTTTGGTACCTCCCTACTAAACTTATAGCAAGGCACACATCAGGTCTGGTACACATCATTGCATACATGATAGAGCCTATGGCTGAAGCATAGGGAACATCTTTCATCTTCTCTCTATCTTCTGCAGTGGTCGGGCATTGAGTCTAACTCAACTTCACACCTTGTAACACAGGCAAGAACCCTTTCTTTGCTTTATCCATTTTGAACTTCTTCAAAACTTTGTCAAGGTATGTGCTTTGTGAAAGTTCAATTAAGCGTCTTAATCTATCTCTATAGATCTTGATGCCCAATATATAAGCAGCTTCACCGAGGTCCTTCATTGAAAAACTCTTATTCAAGTATCCCTTTATGCTATCCAGGAATTCTATATCATTTCCAATCAGCAATATGTCATCCACATATAATATCAGAAATGCTACAGAGCTCCCACTCACTTTCTTGTAAATACAGGCTTCTCCAAAAGTCTGTATAAAACCATATGCTTTGGTCACACTATCAAAACGCTTATTCCAACTCCGAGAGGCTTGCACCAGTCCATAAATGGATCGCTGGAGCTTGCACACTTTGTTAGCTCCCTTTGGATCAACAAAACCTTCCGGTTGCATCATATACAACTCTTCTTCCAGAAATCCATTCAGGAATGCAGTTTTGACATCCATTTGCCAAATTTCATAATCATAAAATGCAGCAATTGCTAACATGATTCGGACAGACTTAAGCATCGCTACGGGTGAGAAAGTCTCATCGTAGTGAAGCCTTGAACTTGTCGAAAACCTTTTGCAACAAGTCGAGCTTTATAGACAGTAACATTACCGTCAGCGTCAGTCTTCTTCTTGAAGATCCATTTATTTTCAATGGCTTGCCGATCATCGGGCAAGTCAACCAAAGTCCACACTTTGTTCTCATACATGGATCCCATCTCAGATTTCATTGCCTCAAGCCATTTTGCGGAATCTAGGCTAACCATCACTTCTTCATAGTTCGTAGGTTCATCATGGTCTAGCAACATAACCTCCAGAACAGGATTATCGTACCACTCTGGTGCGGATCTCACTTTGGTTGATCTATGATGTTCAGTAACAACTTGATATGAAGTTTCATGATCATCATTATTAACTTCCTCAGTAATTGGTGTAGGTGTCACAGGAACCGGTTTTTGTGATGAACTACTTTCCAATAAGGGAGCAGGTACAGTTACCTCATGAAGTTCTACTTTCCTCCCACTCACTTCTTTCGAGAGAAACTCCTTCTCTAGAAAGGATCCAAATTTAGCAAAAAAAAGTTTTGCCTTCAGATCTGTGATAGAATCTGTACCCAACAGTTT
Organism: Triticum aestivum; assembly: GCF_018294505.1. Lineage (NCBI taxonomy): Eukaryota > Viridiplantae > Streptophyta > Magnoliopsida > Poales > Poaceae > Triticum > Triticum aestivum. The sequence goes on along the minus strand of NC_057809.1, from coordinate 534,757,116 downwards.
CCTTTGGGTATCCTATGAAGACACATTTCTCCGATTTGGGTTCGAGCTTATCAGGTTGAAGCTTTTTCACATAAGCATCGCAGCCCCAAACTTTAAGAAACGATAACTTTGGTTTCCTGCCAAACCACAGTTCATAAGGCATTGTTCAACGGATTTTGATGGTGCCCTATTTAACATGAATGCGGCCGTCTCTAAAGCATAACCCCAAAATGATAGCGGTAAATTAGTAAGAGACATCATAGATCGCACCATATCTAGTAAAGTACGATTACGATGTTCGGATACACCATTACGCTGTGGTGTTCCGGGTGGCATGAGTTGCGAAACTATTCTGCATTGTTTCAAATGAAGACCAAACTCGTAACTCAAATATTCTCCTCCACGATCAGATTGTAGAAACTTTATTTTCTTGTTATGATGATTTCAACTTCACTCTGAAATTCTTTGAACTTTTCAAATGTTTCAGACTTATGTTTCATTAAGTAGATATACCCATATCTGCTTAAATCATCTGTGAAGGTGAGAAAATAACGATACCCGCCGCGAGCCTCAACATTCATCGGACCACATACATCTGTATGTATGATTTCCAACAAATCTGTTGCTCGCTCCATAGTTCCGGAGAATGGTGTTTTAGTCATCTTGCCCATGAGGCACGGTTCGCAAGCACCAAGTGATTCATAATCAAGTGGTTCCAAAAGTCCATCAGTATGGAGTTTCTTCGTGCGCTTTACACCAATATGACCTAAACGGCAGTGCCACAAATAAGTTACTCTATCATTATCAACTCTGCATCTTTTCGCTTCAATATTATGAATATGTGTATCACTACTATCGAGATTCAATAAGAATAGACCACTCTTCAAGGGTGCATGACCATAAAAGATATTACTCATATAAATAGAACAACCATTATTCTCTGATTTAAATGAATAACCGTCTCGCATCAAACAAGATCCATATATATATTGGGGAACGTAGTAATTTCAAAAAAATTCCTACGCACACGCAAGATCATGGTGATGCATAGCAACGAGAGGGGAGAGTGTGATCTACGTACCCTTGTAGATCAACAACGGAAGCGTTAACTTGGTTGATGTAGTCGTACGTTTTCACGGCCCGACCGATCAAGCACCGAAACTACGGCACCTCCGAGTTCTAGCACACGTTCAGCTCGATGACGATCCCCGGACTCCGATCCAGCAAAGTGTCGGGGAAGAGTTCCGTCAGCACGACGGCGTGGTGACGATCTTGATGTACTACTGTCGCAGGGCTTCGCCTAAGCACCGCTACAATATTATCGAGGACTATGGTGGAAGGGGGCACCGCACACGGCTAAGAATATGATCACGTGGATCAACTTGTGTCTCTAGGGGTGCCCCTTGCCTTCGTATATAAAGGCTCAAAGGGGGGGGGCTGGCCGTCCAAGAGGACGCGCGCCAGGAGGAGTCCTAGGGAGTAGGACTCCCCCCCCTTTCCTAGTTGGAATAGGATTCGCGGAGGGGGGAAAAGAGGAGAGAGAGGAGGAAGGGGGGCCGGCCCCCTCTCCTTGTCCTATTCGGACCAAGGGGGGAGGGGCGCGTGACCCATCTATGGCCACCTCTCCTCTCTTCCACTAAGGCCCATATACCTCCCGGGGGGTTCCGGTAACCTCCCGGTACTCCGGTAAAATCCCGATTTCACCCGGAACACTTCCGATATCCAAACATAGGCTTCCAATATATCAATCTTTATGTCTCGACCATTTCGAGACTCCTCGTGTCCGTGATCACATCTGGGACTCCGAACAACCTTCGGTACATCAAAATGCATAAACTCATAATATAACTGTCATCGTAACCTTAAGCGTGCGGACCCTACGGGTTCGAGAACAATGTAGACATGACCGAGACACGTCTCCGGTCAATAACCAATAGCGGGACCTAGATGCCCATATTGGTTCCTACATATTCTACGAAGATCTTTTATCGGTCAGACCGCATAACAACATACGTTGTTCCCTTTGTCATCGGTATGTTACTTGCCCGAGATTCGATCGTCGATATCCTATACCTAGTTCAATCTCGTTACCGGCAAGTCTCTTTACTCATTCTGTAATACATCATCCCGAAACTAACTCATTAGTTGCAATGCTTGCAAGGCTTAAGTGATGTGCATTACCGAGAGGGCCCAGAGATACCTCTCCGATAATCGGAGTGACAAATCCTAATCTCAAAATACGCCAACCCAACATGTACCTTTTGGAGACACCTGTAGAGCTCCTTTATAATCACCCAGTTATGTTGTGACGTTTGGTAGCACACAAAGTGTTCCTCTGGCAAACGGGAGTTGCATAATCTCATAGTCATAGGAACATGTATAAGTCATGAAGAAAGCAATAGCAACATACTAAACGATCGGGTGCTAAGCTAATGGAATGGGTCATGTCAATCAGATCATTCAACTAATGATGTGATCCCGTTAATCAAATAACAACTCTTTGTCCATGGTTAGGAAACATAACCATCTTTGATTAACGAGCTAGTCAAGTAGAGGCATACTAGTGACACTCTGTTTGTCTATGTATTCACACATGTATTATGTTTCCGGTTAATACAATTCTAGCATGAATAATAAACTTTTATCATGATATAAGGAAATAAATAATAACTTTATTATTGCCTCTAGGGCATATTTCCTTCAGTCTCCCACTTGCACTAGAGTCAATAATCTAGATTACACAGTAATGATTCTAACACCCATGGAGCCTTGGTGCTGATCATGTTTTGCTCGTGGAAGAGGCTTAGTCAATGGGTCTGCAACATTCAGATCTGTATGTATCTTGCAAATCTCTATGTCTCCCACCTAGACTAGATCCCAGATGGAATTGAAGCGTCTCTTGATGTGCTTGGTTCTCTTGTGAAATCTGGATTCCTTCGCCAAGGCAATTGCACTAGTATTGTCACAAAAGATTTTCATTGGACCCGATGCACTAGGTATGACACCTAGATCGGATATGAACTCCTTCATCCAGACTCCTTCATTCGCTGCTTCCAAAGCAGCTATGTATTCCGCTTCACACGTAGATCCCGCCACGACGCTCTGTTTAGAACTGCACCAACTGACAGCTCCACCGTTTAATGTAAACACGTATCCGGTTTGCGATTTAGAATCGTCCGGATCAGTGTCAAAGCTTGCATCAACGTAACCGTTTACGATGAGCTCTTTGTCACCTCCATATACGAGAAACATATCCTTAGTCCTTTTCAGGTACTTCAGGATGTTCTTGACCGCTGTCCAGTGATCCACTCCTGGATTACTTTGGTACCTCCCTGCTAGACTTATAGCAAGGCACACATCAGGTCTGGTACACAACATTGCATACATGATAGAGCCTATGGCTGAAGCATAGGGAACATCTTTCATTTTCTCTCTATCTTCTGAAGTGGTCGGGCATTGAGTCTGACTCAATTTTACACCTTGTAACACAGGCAAGAACCCTTTCTTTGCTTGATCCATTTTGAACTTCTTCAAAATCTTGTCCAGGTATGTGCTTTGTGAAAGTCCAATTAAACGTCTTGATCTATATCTATAGATCTTTATGCCTAATATGTAAGCAGCTTTACCGAGATCTTTCATTGAAAAACTCTTATTCAAGTATCCCTTTATGCTATCTAGAAATTCTATATCATTTCCAATCAGCAATATGTCATCCACATATAATATCAGAAATGCTACAGAGCTCCCACTCACTTTCTTGTAAATACAGGCTTCTCCAAAAGTTTGTATAAAACCAAATGCTTTGGTCACACTATCAAAGCGTTTATTCCAACTCCGAGAGGCTTGCACCAGTCCATAAATGGATCGCTGGAGCTTGCACACTTTGTTAGCTCCCTTTGGATCGACAAAACCTTCTGGTTGCATCATATACAACTCTTCTTCCAGAAATCCATTCAGGAATGCAGTTTTGACATCCATCTGCCAAATTTCATAATCATAAAATGCGGCAATTGCTAACATGATTCGGACAGACTTAAGCATCGCTACGGGTGAGAAGGTCTGATCGTAGTCAACCCCTTGAACTTGCCGAAACCCTTTTGCGACAAGTCGAGCTTTGTAGACAGTAATATTACCGTCGGTGTTAGTCTTCTTCTTGAAGATCCATTTATTCTCAATTGCTTGCCGATCATTGGGCAAGTCAACCAAAGTCCACACTTTGTTCTCATACATGGATCCCATCTCAGATTTCATGGCTTCAAGCCATTTTGCGGAATCTGGGCTTACCATCGCTTCTTCATAGTTCATAGGTTCATCATGATCTAGTAGCATGACTTCCATAACTGGATTACCGTACCATTCTGGTGCGGATCTCACTCTGGTTGATCTATGAGGTTCAGTAGTATCTTGTTCTGAAGTTTCATGATCATTATCATTAGCTTCCTCACTAATTGGTGTAGGTGTCACAGAAACAATTTTCTGTGATGCACTACTTTCCAATAAGGGAGCAGGTACAGTTACCTCGTCAAGTTCTACTTTCTCCCACTCACTTCTTTCGAGAGAAACTCCTTCTCCAGAAAGTTTCCCAACTTAGCAACAAAAGTCTTGCCTTCGGATCTGTGATAGAAGGTGTATCCAATAGTCTCCTTTGGATATCCTATGAAGACACATTTCTCCGATTTGGGTTCGAGCTTATCAGGTTGAAGTTTTTTCACATAAGCATCGCAGCCCCAAACTTTCAGAAATGACAACTTTGGTTTCTTGCCAAACCATAGTTCATAAGGCGTCGTCTCAATGGATTTTGATGGTGCCCTATTTAACGTGAATGCGGCCGTCTCCAAAGCATAACCCCAAAATGATAGCGGTAAATTAGTAAGAGACATCATAGATCGCACCATATCTAGTAAAGTATGGTTATGATGTTCGGACACACCATTGCGCTGTGGTGTTCCGGGTGGCGTGAGTTGCGAAACTATTCCGCATTGTTTCAAATGTACACCAAACTCGTAACTCAAATATTCTCCTCCACGATCAGATCGTAGAAACTTTATTTTCTTGTTACGATGATTTTCAACTTCACTCTGAAATTCTTTGAACTTTTCAAACGTTTCAGACTTATGTTTCATTAAGTAGATATACCCATATCTGCTTAAGTCATCTGTGAAGGTGAGAAAATAACGATATCCGCCACGAGCCTCAATATTCATCGGACCACATACATCTGTATGTATGATTTCCAACAAATCTGTTGCTCTCTCCATAGTACAGGAGAACGGCGTTTTAGTCATCTTGCTCATGAGGCACGGTTCGCGAGTACCAAGTGATTCATAATCAAGTGGTTCCAAAAGTCCATCAGTATGGAGTTTCTTCATGCGCTTTACACCGATATGACCTAAACGGCAGTGCCACAAATAAGTTGCACTATCATTATCAACTCTGCATCTTTTGGCTTCAACATTATGAATATGTGTGTCACTACTATCGAGATTCAATAAGAATAGACCATTCTTCAAGGGTGCATGACCATAAAAGATATTACTCATATAAATAGAACAACCATTATTCTCTGATTTAAATGAATAACCGTCTCGCATCAAACAAGATCCAGATATAATGTTCATGCTTAACGCTGGCACCAAATAACAATTATTTAGGTCTAATATTAATCCCGAAGGTAGATGTAGAGGTAGCGCGCCGACTGCGATCACATCGACTTTGGAACTGTTTCCCACGCGCATCGTCACCTCGTCCTTAGCCAATCTTCGCTTAATCCATAGTCCCTGTTTCGAGTTGCAAATATTAGCAACAGAACCAGTATCAAATACCCAGGTGCTACTGCGAGCATTAGTAAGGTACACATCAATAACATGTATATCACATATACCTTTGTTCACCTTGCCATCCTTCTTATCCGCCAAATACTTGGGGCAGTTCCGCTTCCAGTGACCAGTCTGCTTGCAGTAGAAGCACTCAGTTTTAGGCTTAGGTCCAGACTTGGGTTTCTTATCTTGAGCAGCAACTTGCTTGCTGTTCTTCTTGAAGTTCCCCTTCTTCTTCCCTTTGCCCTTTTTCTTGAAACTAGTGGTCTTGTTGACCATCAACACTTGATGCTCCTTTTTGATTTCTACCTCCGCAGCTTTCAGCATTGCGAAGAGCTTGGGAATAGTCTTATTCATCCCTTGCATATTATAGTTCATCCCAAAGCTCTTGTAGCTTGGTGGCAGTGATTGGAGAATTCTGACAATGACGCAATCATCTGGAAGATTAACTCCCATTTGAATCAAGTGATTATTATACCCAGACATTTTGAGTATATGCTCACTGACAGAACTGTTCTCCTCCATCTTGCAGCTATAGAACTTATTGGAGACTTCATATCTCTCAATCCGGGCATTTGCTTGAAATATTAACTTCAACTCCTGGAACATCTCATATGCTCCATGACGTTCAAAATGTCGTTGAAGTCCCAGTTCTAAGCCGTAAAGCATGGCACACTGAACTATCGAGTAGTCATCAGCTTTGCTCTGCCAGACGTTCACAACATCTGGTGTTGCTCCAACAGCAGGCCTGGCACCCAGCGGTGCTTCTAGGACGTAATTCTTCTGTGCAGCAATGAGGATAATCCTCAAGTTACGGACCCAGTCCGTGTAATTGCTACCATCATCTTTCAACTTTGCTTTCTCAAGGAACGCATTAAAATTCAACGGAACAACAGCACGGGCCATTTATCTACAATCATACATAAACAAGCAAGATACTATCAGGTACTAAGTTCATGATAAATTTATGTTCAATTAATCATATTACTTAAAGAACTCCCACTTAGATAGACATCCCTCTAATCCTCTAAGTGATTACGTGATCCAAATCAACTAAACCATGTCCGATCATCACGTGAGATGGAGTAGTTTCATTGGTGAACATCACTATGTTGATCATATCTACTATATGATTCACACTCGACCTTTCGGTCTCCGTGTTCCGAGGCCATATCTGTATATGCTTGGCTCGTCAAGTATAACCTGAGTATTCCGCATGTGCAACTGTTTTGCACCCGTTGTATTTGAACGTAGAGCCTATCACACCCGATCATCACGTGGTGTCTCAGCACGAAGAACTTTCACAATGGTGCATACTCAGGGAGAACACTTCTTGATAATTAGTGAGAGATCATCTTATAATGCTACCGTCAATCAAAGCAAGATAAGATGCATAAAAGATAAACATCACATGCAATCAATATAAGTGATATGATATGGCCATCATCATCTTGTGCTTGTGATCTCCATCTCCGAAGCACCGTCATGATCACCATCGTCATCGGCGCGACACCTTGATCTCCATCGTAGCATCGTTGTCGTCTCGCCAATCTTATGCTTCCACGACTATCGCTACCACTTAGTGATAAAGTAAAGCATTACAACGCGATTGCATTGCATACAATAAAGCGACAACCATATGGCTCCTGCCAGTTGCCGATAACTCGGTTACAAAACATGATCATCTCATACAATAAAATTTAGCATCATGTATTGACCATATCACATCACAACATGCCCTGCAAAAACAAGTTAGACGTCCTCTACTTTGTTGTTGCATGTTTTACGTGGCTGCTATGGGCTTTAAGCAAGAACCAATCTTACTACGCATCAAAACCACAACGATAGTTTGTCAAGTTGGTGTTGTTTTAACCTTCACAAGGACCGGGCGTAGCCACACTCGGTTCAACTAAAGTTGGAGAAACTGTCACCCGCAAGCCACCTATGTGCAAAGCACGTCGGGAGAACCGGTCTCGCGTAAGCGTACGCGTAATGTCGGTCCGGGCCGCTTCGTCCAACAATACCGCCGAACCAAAGTATGACCTGCTGGTAAGCAGTATGAATTATATCGCCCACAACTCACTTGTGTTCTACTCGTGCATATAACATCAACATATAAAACCTAGGCTCGGATGCCACTATTGGGGAATGTAGTAATTTCAAAAAATTTCCTACGCACACGCAATATCATGGTGATGCATAGCAATGAGAGGGGAGTGTGTGATCTACGTACCCTTGTAGATCGACAACGGAAGCGTTAACTTGGTTGATGTAGTCATACGTCTTCACGGCCCGACCGATCAAGCACCGAAACTATGGCACCTCCGAGTTCTAGCACACGTTCAGCTCGATGACGATCCCCGGACTCCGATCTAGCAAAGTGTCGGGGAAGAGTTCCGTCAGCACGACGGCGTGGTGACGATCTTGATGTACTACTGTCGCAGGGCTTCGCCTAAGCACTGCTACAATATTATCGAGGACTATGGTGGAAGGGAGCACCGCACACGGCTAAGAATATGATCACGTGGATCAACTTGTGTCTCTAGGGATGCCCCTTGCCTCCGTATATAAAGGCTCAAAGGGGGGGCTGGCCGGCCAAGAGGAGGCGCGCCAGGAGGAGTCCTACTCCCTCCGGGAGTAGGACCCCCCCTTTCCTAGTTGGAATAGGATTCACGGAGGGGGGAAAAGAGGAGAGAGAGGAGGAAGGGGGGCCGACCCCCTCTCCTTGTCCTATTCGGACCAAGGGGGGGAGGGGCGCGCGGCCCATCTATGGCCACCTCTCCTCTCTTCCACTAAGGCCCACTAAGGCCCATATACCTCCCGGGGGGTTCCGGTAACCTCCCAGTACTCCGGTAAAATCCCGATTTCACCCGGAACACTTCCGATATCCAAACACAGGCTTCCAATATATCAATCTTTATGTCTCGACCATTTCGAGACTCCTCGTCATGTCCGTGATCACATCTGGGACTCCGAACAACCTTCGGTACATCAAAATGCATAAACTCATAATATAACTGTCATCGTAACCTTAAGCGTGCGGACCCTTTGGGTTCGAGAATAATGTAGACATGAGCGAGACACGTCTCCGGTCAATAACCAATAGCGGGACCTGGATGCCCATATTGGTTCCTACATATTCTACGAAGATCTTTTATCGGTCAGACCGCATAACAACATACGTTGTTCCCTTTGTCATCGGTATGTTACTTGCCCGAGATTCGATATTTGGTATCCTATACCTAGTTCAATCTCGTTACCGGCAAGTCTCTTTACTCATTCTGTAATACATCATCCCGCAACTAACTCATTAGTTGCAATGCTTGCAAGGCTTAAGTGATGTGCATTACCAAGAGGGCCCAGAGATACCTCTCCGACAATCGGAGTGACAAATCCTAATCTCGAAATATGCCAACCCAACATGTACCTTTTGGAGACACCTGTAGAGCTCCTTTATAATCACCCAGTTACGTTGTGACGTTTGGTAGCACACAAAGTGTTCCTCTGGCAAACGGGAGTTGCATAATCTCATAGTCATAGGAACATGTATAAGTCATGAAGAAAGCAATAGCAACATACTAAACGGTCGGGTGCTAAGCTAATGGAATGGGTCATGTCAATCAGATCATTCAACTAATGATGTGATCCCGTTAATCAAATAAAAACTCTTTGTCCATGGTTAGGAAACATAACCATCTTTGATTAACGAGCTAGTCAAGTAGAGGCATACTACTGACACTCTGTTTGTCTATGTATTCACACATGTATTATGTTTCCGGTTAATACAATTCTAGCATGAATAATAAACTTTTATCATGATATAAGGAAATAAATAATAACTTTATTATTGCCTCTAGGGCATATTTCCTTCAATATAATGTTCATGCTCAATGCTAGCACCAAATAATAATTATTCAGCTCTAAAACTAATCCCAAAGGTAGATGTAGAGGTAGTGTGCCGACCGCGATCACATCGACTTTGGAACCATTTCCCACGTGCACCGTCACCTCGTCCTTAGCCAATCTTCGCTTAATCCATAGTACCTGTTTTGAGTTGCAAATATTAGCAACAGAACTAGTATCAAATACCCAGGTGCTACTGCAAGCATTAGTAAGGTACACATCAATAACATGTATATCACATATACCTTTGTTCACCTTGCCATCCTTCTTATCCGCCAAATACTTGAGGCAGTTCCGCTTCCAGTGACCAGTCTGTTTGTAGTAGAAGCACTCAGTTTCAGGCTTAGGTCCAGACTTGGGTTTCTTCTCTTGAGCAGCAACTTGTTTGCCGTTCTTCTTGAAGTTCCCCTTTTTCTTCCCTTTACCTTTTTTCTTGAAACTAGTGGTCTTGTTGACCATCAACACTTGATGCTCCTTTTTGATTGCTACCTCCGCAGCTTTAGCATCACGAAGAGCTCGGGAATTGTCTTATTCACCCCTTGCATATTATAGTTCATCATGAAGCTTGTGTAGCTTGGTGGCAGTGATTGAAGAACTCTGTCAATAACACTATCAACAGGAAGATTAACTCCCAGTTGAGTCAAGTGATTATGATACCCAAACATTTTGAGTATATGTTCACTGACAGAACTATTCTCCTCCATCTTGCAGCTATAGAACTTATTGGAGACTTCATATCTCTCAATCCGGGCATTTGCTTGAAATATTAACTTCAACTCCTGGAACATCTCATATGCTCCATGACGTTCAAAATGTCGTTGAAGTCCCAGTTCTAAGCCGTAAAGCATGGCACACTGAACTATCGAGTAATCATCAGCTTTACTCTGCCAGACATTCTTAACATCATCAGCAGCATCTGCAGCAGGCCTGGCACCCAGCGGTGCTTCCAGGACGTAATTCTTCTGTGCAGCAATGAGGATAATCCTCAAGTTACGGACCCAGTCCATGTAATTTCTGCCATCATCTTTCAACTTTGCTTTCTCAAGGAACGCATTAAAATTTAACGGAACAACAACACGGGCCATCTATCTACAATCAACATAGACAAGCAAAATACTATCAGGTACTAAGTTCATGATAAATTTAAGTTCAATTAATCATATTACTTAAGAACTCCCACTTAGATAGACATCCCTCTAATCCTCTAAGTGATCACGCGATCCAAATCAACCAAACCATGTCCGATCATCACGTGAGATGGAGTAGTTTCAATGGTGAACATCACTATGTTGATCATATCTACTATATAATTCCTGCTCGACCTTTCGGTCTCAGTGTTCCGAGGCCATATCTGCATATGCTAGGCTCGTCAAGTTTAACATGAGTATTCCGCATGTGCAACTTTTTTGCACCCGTTGTATTTGAACGTAGAGCCTATCACACCCGATCATCACGTGGTGTCTCAGCACGAAGAACTTTCACAACGGTGTATACTCAGGGAGAACACTTATACCATGATAATTTAGTGAGAGATCATCTTATAATGCTACCTTCAATCAAAGCAAGATAAGATGCATAAAAGATAAACATCACATGCAATCAATATAAGTGATATGATATGGCCATCATCATCTTGTGCTTGTGATCTTCATCTTCGAAGCACCGTCATGATCACCATCGTCACCGGCGCGACACCTTGATCACCATCGTAGCATCGTTGTCGTCTCGCCAATCTTATGCTTCCACGACTATCGCTACCACTTAGTGATAAAGTAAAGCATTATAGCGCAATTGCATTGCATACAATAAAGCGACAACCATATGGCTCCTGCCAGTTGCCGATAACTCGGTTACAAAACATGATCATCTCATACAATAAAATTTAGCATCATGTCTTGAGCATATCACATCACAACATGCCCTACAAAAACAAGTTAGACGTCCTCTACTTTGTTGTTGCAAGTTTTACGTGGTTGCTATGGGCTGAGCAAGAACCGTTCTTACCTACGCATCAAAACCACAACGATAGTTTGTCAAGTTAGTGTTGTTTTAACCTTCTCAAGGACCGTGCGTACCAACACTTGGTTCAACTAAAGTTGGAGAAACTGACACCCTCCAGCCACCTATGTGCAAAGCACGTCGGTAGAACAAGTCTCGCGTAAGCGTACGCGTAATGTCGGTCCGGGCCGCTTCATCCAACAATACCGCTGAACCAAAGTATGACATGCAGGTAAGCAGTGTGACTTATATCGCCCACAACGCACTTGTGTTCTACTCACGCATATAACATCTACGCATAAAACCAGGCTCGGCTGTACATGGTGATGCATAGCAACGAGAGGGGAGAGTGTTGTCCATGTACCCTCGTAGACCGAAAGCGGAAGCGTTTGCACAAAGCGGTTGATGTAGTCGTACGCCTTCATGATCCGGCCGATTAAGTACCGAACGTACGGCACCTCCGAGTTCTGCACATGTTCAGCTCGATGACGTCCCTCGAACTCCGATCCAGCCGAGCTTTGAGGGAGAGTTCCGTCAGCACGACGGTGTGGTTACGATGATGATGTTCTACCGACGCAGGGTTTCGCCTAAGCGCTGCTACGATATTATCGAGGTGGATTATGGTGGAGGGGGGCACCGTACATGGCTAAGAGATCCAAGAGATCAATTGTTGTGTCTAGAGGTGCCCCCCTGCCCCCGTATATAAAGGAGCAAGCGGGAGAGGTGGCCGGCCAGGAGGAGGCGCGCCAGGGAGGAGTCCTACTTCCACCGGGAGTAGGACTCCCTCCTTTCCTAGTTGGAGTAGGAGAAGGGGGAAGGAGAGGGGGGGGGAGAGAGAGGAACGAAAGGGGGGCGCCGCCCCCCTCCTTGTCCAATTCGGACTAGAGGGAGAGGGGGCGTGCGGCCTGCCCTGGCCGCCCCTCCTCTTCTCCACTAAGGCCCATCTTGGCCCATTAAACCCCTGGGGGGTTTGGTAACCCCCGGTACTCCGGTAAAATGCCGATTTCACCCGGAACACTTCCGATATCCAAATATAGGCTTCCAATATATCAAACTTTATGTCTCGACCATTTCGAGACTCCTCGTCATGTCCGTGATCACATCCGGGACTCCGAACTTCCTTCGGTACATCAAAACACATAAACTCATAATATAACCATCATCGAACTTTAAGCGTGCAGACCCTACGGGTTCAAGAACTATGTAGACATGACCGAGACATGTCTCCGGTCAATAACCAATAGCGGAACCTGGATGCTCATATTGGATCCTACATATTCTACGAAGATCTTTATCGGTCAAACCGCATGACAACATACGTTGTTCCCTTTGTCATTGGTATGTTACTTGCCCGAGATTCGATCATCGGTATCTTAATACCTAGTTCATTCTCGTTACCGGCAAGTCTCTTTACTCGTTCTGTAATACATCATCCCGCAACTAACTCATTAGTTGCAATGCTTGCAAGGCTTATAGTGATATGCATTACCGAGTGGGCCCAGAGATACCTCTCCGACAATTGGAGTGACAAATCCTAATCTCGAAATACGCCAACCCAACAAGTACCTTCAGAGACACCTGTAGAGCATCTTTATAATCACCCAGTTACGTTGTGACGTTTGGTGTCACACAAAGTGTTCCTCCGGTAAACGGGAGTTGAATAATCTCATAGTCATAGGAACATGTATAAGTCATGAAGAAAGCAATGGCAGAATACTAAATGATCGTGTGCTAAGCTAACGGAATGGGTCAAGTCAATCACATCATTCTCCTAATGATGTGATCCCGTTAATCAAATGACAACTCATGTCAATGGCTAGGAAACATAGCCATCTTTGATCAACGAGCTAGTCAAGTAGAGGCATACTAGTGACACTCTGTTTTTTATGTATTCACACAAGTATTATGTTTTCGGTTAATACAATTCTAGCATGAATAATAAACATTTATCATGATATAAGGAAATAAATAATAACTTTATTATTGCCTATAGGGCATATTTCCTTCAGATTATTTATAGCCTTGTATTTATTCTTCGAATCTTTGGTTTAGTTAGGCCAACTAGATCGGTTTTTCTTGCCATGGGAAGAGGTGCTTTGTGATGGGTTTGATCTTGCGGTGTTCTTTACGAGTGACAGAAGGGGTAGCAAGACACACATGTATCGTTGCTATTAAGGATAACAAGATGGGGGCTATTCCTACATGAATAGATCTCGTCTACATCATGTGACCGTTACTATTGCATTACTCTGTTTCTCCTTGAACTTAATACACTAGATGCATGCTGGATAGCGGTCGATGTGTGGAGTGATAGTAGTAGATACAGGCAGGAGTCGCTCTACTAATCTTGGACGTGATGCCTATATATTCATCGTTGCCTTGGATATCATCATAATTATTTGATATTCTATCAATTGCCCGAGATTAATTTGTTTACCCACCGTGTGTTATTTTCTTGAGAGAAGCCACTAGTCAAATCTATGGCCCTCTGCTCTATTCTTTATCATATTTGCCTTGAGATCTATTTGTATTCGCTTTTATTTTCAGATCTATTATTCCAAAAACCCAAAAATACCTTGTTGCAGTTTTCTATTACTTATTTTATTTCGCGTTCTATCGAGAGCTATTATCCAATCTACCACAAATTTATCTATCTTTGTACCATGGACGGACCGACAACCCCTCTTATGCATCGGGTTGCAAGTATTGTTCTTTGTGTGCAGGTACCATTTACATAGTGTTGCTTGGTTCTCCTACTGGATTGATACCTTGGTTTCATAACTGAGGGAAGTACCTACCATAGCAGTGCTGCATCATCCCTTCCTCTTTGGGAAAATACCGACGTAGCTTCAAGTGACATCAATAGAACATACCTAAATGCCAAAAATAGTAGTAGGGAACACATGATCAGAGTAGGATAATGCATGTGCATGTGCATTTGGGACCATTGCTTTCTTTGGTCATTGTTAGCTTTGATCAGTGGTAGCAATGCCCAATGTTAAATTTGATCTCTGAGCACTAAAGATTGCTATGATCATTGGTAGCATAGATTAGTGTTAGCATTGATCAGTGTTAACTTTGATCACTAAGCACTGAAAATTGCTAGCTCTAATAATTGGCATTTGCACTGTCAATGATCATCTTTCATTGTTGCTAATTGTCATCCATATTCCTGGAAAGATAATCAAGACAGAGTGGGACAGAGCCGATAGAGGAGCGATGGTTATCGTTAGCGGAGAGAGTGTAGAGGACCTCATCCCCACCAACTGGTGGCTAAAGAGGGTGGTGGTGCCTAGAAGGGTGGAGTACATGAGCATGCCACTCAGCGCTGGCAAGAGACAGAGGACAGGCCACGAGGAGGGTGCACGGGAACCTATCAGGTTCTACGTGTAGGTCCATGACCAGGAGGACATCGCCATGCTCGTCATCCCACCTGCCTTTAGGCTAGTGATGAAGCAATGGCTAGTCTGCGTCCCTCCTCGCGTCGTCAGCCTCTCCACCAACAAGTGGTGCGAGTTCCGGGTCCAGGTATTGGTGTTCAAGGGGCACATGATGCTCGCGCGTGGCTAGGAGTACTTCTACCACCAGCATAAGATCATCCCCGGTGACCTCCTAGTCTTGAAGCTCGTCGGGCTGGGGATCAAGGTGCAGATCTTCAACGCCAACACCTCGAACATCTGTAGGGTCTGGTGCTCCAAGCACAGCTACATCGGCGACATCACCTAGGCCTTGTAGTTTGTCTGTCAAGTCTGGTCCGAAGTAGTTTAGGTGTAAAATTTGAAGTTTGAATGTCTGTTTTGTTGTGAACATGTGGATATTTTGCCCAGGGAGCAGCAACCTGGGGTCTAGCAGGGGAATGGGATGCCCTATTGTTTTAAACTTATGCCTAGTAGCTTATGATCTACCTGTTCTTTGCTTTGTTTTTGCTTTGTTCTTGCCATTTTTCTGCTGTTGTTAATCATAGTCTGTTGTGTGTGTGTGTGTGTTGTGTGCCATCAAATGGGTGGTAAGTCCACCACATTTGAAAGGGGTAAGCAGACCAAATACTTGCACATAACCAAACAGTTGTGCTTTGCATTTGCTCACACCTAAAGCACAAACACAAGCAACCAAACAAGTTGCATCCAACTGGGCCTTGATGCAATGTAGGCAACCAATCAACATGCAGATGTTGGTTTTTTTCCTGCATATGCTCGGCCAGGCCCAGTTGGGACAATGATGCAGGTAACCAAATGCATCCTAGAGGGAGGAGATTATAACCACACTGGGCTTCTAATTATGAGGATTGGAGGATCAAGGTCAAGCTCTAATTGATCAACTAGTATCAATTAGAATTAGAACTAGAAATAGAGGAACTAGAGGAGGCTCCAAAACTTGTGTAGAAAATAGTTCTAATACCTCAAGTATGTATAGATTCGGAGGAGAGGAGGCGGCCACACAAGAGGGAGGAATCCTACCCTTGCACCGGCTCTAGGGGAACGAGGGTTCCTCCCCCAATTCCAATTCGGCCTCCCACAAGGGGGAAAGGGGGCACCTCCCCTACATGGGCCTTGGTGGCCCAATTGTCCCTCCACCACTTGGTTTTTAGGCCCGTTGATATTAAATTAATTATAAAATCCCTTTAAAAGTTACTAGAGCATATTATATATAATTTAAAATCACCAGAAAACATTTTCACCTATATATTAATTATCGGTAATACCCGGTATTGCTCGATAAACTCTGAAACCCTTCTGGTGACCCCGAAACACTTTTGGTTCCTCTTGGAACTATTTTGAATATTAATGAAACAAATCCACAAATAAATCCTCGATACTCTCATCCTACTAATGTTCAGCGGATCGTGATTACCTTAAGCTTGTGACCCCGTAGGTTCGGTAAATCATAGACATGAGCGAAGCCCCTTCATTCAATGACCGATAGCGGAACCATGGACATCCATGTCGGTACCTATGATTACACGAATGCCGTTTGAGTGAACCTATGGTTATTACGTGATGTTCCCTTTGCTTCGCGAAACTTTACAAAACCCGGGGTGCATCAGTATCCTTCTGAGTCATGCACATGCTCACCATATCGTTGATCCCGTTGTCGGTTTTGTTCTTCTTTCTCGTTGAAGTGTTTTGGCATCCCCGTGACATAGTCACCTGTGTATGGACAGATGTTGATGGATGCAGTCGCACCAAGACGGCCCTAAGAATATCTCTCCATCATTAGAGGAGCAAATCCCACTCTTGAGCTATTCCCGTAAGTTGCCATTATGATCACTGTGTTACTGATGATGTTTGAGCAACTCCGAAGTCCACTGTGCGGTAGGAAGTGACTATGATACTCTCATGGTCCGAGGAACTAAAACACATGCTAACACTCTGTGTTATAACAGTTGATTTCAGACGATATTATCTCAAAGTATAACAAACAAGATTGGGCTGATTCAATATGATCGTTCTTCTAACGTCATATTCTTAATGTTGTTTTAGGACTATCGTTACACTTAATGATATCCTAAGATCCAGAAAACATGATCACCAACAACACTTGAGCCAGTCTTAGAGGCAAGACCGGAAACCTATACTTTACTGTTTACCATTCCACACATGCATACGAGTTTTCCACTGAATCACATCTTCCAGTATCATAGCAGTTATAGCATGAAGTATGAACTCTTAATTATGAAAATGGAAATATAATAATACAATATGCCTCTAAGGCATATTTCCAACATCAAGACCCCAAGATATCTCTCACAATGGAAAAAAGGCTCGTTCAGCTCGATGCACAAGCAAGGGATGTAATATGTTGTCATCTTTCTCGGTCACAATTCCTTCAATATCGAAGACTATAATCTGCAAATGAAATCCGGGAAATCCACGAGAAGATCAATGAGTGTGTTTCCACTCAAAAAGAAGCTCACATTGATACTCTTCGTTCAAAGTTCAACCGCTTGAAAAGACTCGGGAATGAAAGTTGTCATGAGACATTTGATCACCTTAATGACATATAAAATGAACCGCAAGGTCTTGGAGCCGAAGAATTCCTGATCATGAAGTAGTGAAGAAGTTGTTCAGGTCACTAGATAGTTCCTTTGACACTCCCGTTCTGATGATAAAGGAAAGACCTAATTTCAAGTTACTCGATTCTGCTGATGTCATGGAGAGGCTGAATACTCACGAAGAACATGAAGAAGAGAAAATAGATTTGTATAGGTCAAGCTACCAAAAAAGTCACATTCTCAAAGTTGTGGCTGAATATTCCTCGGAAGACAACACTGACGAAGATTCAGATGATCATGAAAGTTCAACAAAGATCTCACACTGATAACAAAGTGATTCCAGCGCTTCCAAGAGAAAAACTAGTTCTAGAAGAAAGGCTCAACGTCCTCGTCTTAAATTGAGACTCCAACTCCCATAGTTTTATCAATGAGAGGGGTAGAAGTTGAATAGGAATTGTTTTAGTGAGTCCATGTCAACCCTTCCACATAACTTACCTTATCTTTCCTTATTTAGTCCCTCGTCATTTCCCATGAATCAAACAAGGAAATACAATTTCTCCTTAAATTCCCAAACATAATTTCTATGATGCATGAAACAAAAGACTGAAAATAAGACAATGATGACCCACAAGTGTAGGGGATCTATCATAGTCCTTTCGATAAGAGTGTCAAACCCAATGAGGAGCAAAAGGAAATGATAATCATTTTCAGTAAGGTATTCTCTGCAAACACTAAAATTATCGGTAACAGATAGTTTTGTGATAAGGTAATTTGTAACGGGTAACAAGTAATAAAGTAAACAAGGTGCAGCAAGATGGCCAAATCCTTTTTGTAGCAAAGGACAAGCCTGGACAAACTCTTATATAAAGGAAAGCACTCCCGAGGACACATGGGAATTATCGTCAAGCTAGTATTCATGACGCTCATATGATCCGCGTTCGGTACTTTGATAATTTGATATGTGGGTGGACCGGTGCTTGGGTAGTGTCCTTCCTTGGACAAGCATCCCACTTATGATTAACCCCTATTGCAAGCATCCGCAACTACAACAGAAGTATTAAGGTAAATCTAACCATAGCATGAAACATATGGATCCAAATCAGCCCCTTACGAAGCAACGCATAAACTAGGGTTTAAGCTTCTGTCACTCTAGCAACCCATCATCTACTTATTACTTACCAATGCCCTCACATGACACCACTAGAGGAAAGACAACATGCATCTCATCAAAATATCGAACGAATACCAAATTCACACGACTACTTATAGCAAGACTTCTCCCATGTCCTCAGGAACAAACGTAACTACTCACAAATCATATTCATGTTCATAATCAGAGGGTTATTAATATGCATAAAGGATCTAAACATATGATCTTCCACCAAATAAACCAACTAGCATCAACTATAAGGAGTAATCAACACTACTAGCAACCCACAGGTACCAATCTGAGGCTTTGGGACAAAGATTGGATACAAGAGATGAACTAGGGTTTGAGATGAGATGGTGCTGGTGAAGATGTTGATGGAGATTGACCCCCTCCCGATGACAGGATTGATGATCATGACGATGGTGATGATTTCCCCCTCCCGAAGGGAAGTTTCCTTGGCAGAACAGCTCCGTCGGAGCCCTAGATTGGTTCCGCCTGGTGGCGCGGAGTTTCATCCCGTGAGCTTGCTTATGATTTTTTCCTCGACGAAAGACTCCATATAGCCAAAGATGGGCATCAGAGGGCTACCAGGGAGCCACGAGGCAGGGGGCACGCCCAGGGGGGTAGGGCGCGCCCCCACCCTCGTGGATGGCGGGTGGCCCCCCTCTGGTACTTCTTTCGCCCAATATTTTTTATATATTCTGAAACTTGCTCCCGTGAAGTTTCAGGACTTTTGGAGCTGTGCAGAATTGGTCTCCAATATTTGCTCCTTTTCTAGCCCAGAATTCCAGCTGCCGGCATTCTCCCTCTTCATGTAAACCTTGTAAAATAAGAGAGAATAGGCATAAGTATTGTGACATAATGTGTAATAACAGCCCATAATGCGATAAATATCGATATAAAAGCATGATGCAAAATGGACGTATCAACTCCCCCAAGCTTAGACCTCGCTTGTCCTCAAGCGGAAGCCGATATCGAAAAATATGTCCACATGTTTAGAAATAGAGGTGTCGATAAAATAAAATACGGACATGTGGGCATCATGATCATTCTTAGGACAGTAACATATATAAATATCATCATATGATCTCTTATGCTAAAGTAACAATTCATTCACAGTTTCAAGTATGAATCATAAACTTCATCAAGAACCAACAAACTATAACCTCAGTCATTGAAGCAATTGCAATTTATCATAACATCAAAAAGAGTCAATATAAGAGCTTTTCAGCAAGTCCACATACTCAACTATCATTTAGTCTTTCACAAGTGCTAACACTCATGCAATACTTATGGGTATGAAGTTTTATTCAGACACAGAGAAAGATAGGGGCTTATAGTTTTGCCTCCCAACCTTTTACCTCAAGGGTAATGTCAACAATAATAGTTCATGAAAACTTACATCCAATTAGCTATATATATCAGGATCTTTCCAACACATTGTGCTTGCCAAAGGATAAAATGTAAAAAGGAAAGGTGAAGATGTTGGAAATATGCCCTAGAGGCAATAATAAAATGATTATTATTATATTTCCTTGTTCATGATAATTGTCTATTGTTCATGCTATAATTGTGTTATCCGGAAATCATAATGCATGTGTGAATACATAGACCATAACATGTCCCTAGTAAGCATCTAATTAACTAGCTCGTTGATCAATAGATAGTCACGGTTTCCTGACTATGGACATTGGATGTCATTGATAACGGGATCACATCATTAGGAGAATGATGTGATGGACAAGACCCAATCCTAAGCACAGCACAAGATCGTGTAGTTCGTTTGCTAGAGCTTTTCCAGTGTCAAGTATCATTTCCTTAAACCATGAGATCGTGTAACTCCCGGATGCCGTAGGAGTGCTTTGGGTGTACCAAACGTCACAACATAACTGGGTGACTATAAAGGTATACTACATGTATCCCCGAAAGTATCTGTTGGGTTGACACAGATCAAGACTGGAATTTGTCACTCCGTATGACGAAGAGGTATCTCTGGGCCCACTCGGTATTGCATCATCATAATGAGCTCAATGTGACCAAGTGTTTGGTCACGGGATCATGCATTATGGTGCGAGTAAAGTGACTTGCCAGTAACGAGATTGAACGAGGTATTGGGATACCGACGATCGAATCTCGGGCAAGTAACATACCGATTGACAAAGGGAATTGTATACGGGATTGATTGAATCCTCGACATCGTGGTTCATCTGATGAGATCATCGTGGAACATGTGGGAGCCAACATGGGTATACAGATCCCGCTATTGGTTATTGATCGGAGAGTCGTCTCGGTCATGTCTACGTGTCTCCCAAACCCGTAGGGTCTACACACTTAAGGTTCGGTGACGCTAGGGTTGTAGATATTAGTATGCGGTAACCCGAAGGTTGTTCGGAGTCCCGGATGAGATCCTGGACGTCACGAGGAGTTCCGGAATGGTCCAGAGGTGAAGATTTATATATAGGAAGTCCAGTTTCGGCCATCGGGAAAGTTTCAGGGGTAATCGGTATTGTACCGGGACCACCAGAAGGGTCCCGGGGGTCCACCGGGTGGCGCCACCTATCCCGGAGGGCACCATGGGGTGAAGTGGGAGGGGAACCAGCCCCTGGTGGGCTGGTGCGCCCCCCATGGGCCTCCCCCTGCGCCTAGGGTTG